>NC_092335.1:556755000-556962500 GCF_046630445.1 Rutidosis leptorrhynchoides
GCACTGCTGAACAATTAGCATTCATAGTAACAGCCGAGAGTTCTTCCATTTTCTTTCTATTTGAGATTAGATCTTTCAAGAATTTAGCATATCTTGGCATTCCTGAAATCACATCAATGAAAGGAAGATTTACATTTATCTGTTTAAACATATCCAAGAATTTGGATTGCTCGGCTTCAAGTTTTTCTTTCTTCATTTTACTCGGGTAAGGAAGTGGTGGTTGGTATGGTTTAACATAAGGTTTATCCTTAACTGTGTTATCTTCATTATCCTTTTCAACTACCGGTTCTTTTTCCTTATCTTGATCAGGTTGTGGTTCTTGTGGAGTAGGAATAGTTTCATCAGAAGTTACATGTATTTCAGGTGGTTTAAGTGTTGTACCACTTCTTGTGGTAATAGCTTTAGCTGTTTCATTCCGGGGGTTAGCATTTGTATCACTAGGTAGACTTCCCGGTTTTCTTTCACCTATTAACCTTGCTAGGTTACTTACTTCTTGTTCCAGATTTTGAATAGAAGCTTGTTGATTTCTAAATGCTTGAGCATTTTGTTCATTAGTTTGTTTCTGAGATGTGAAAAACTGTGTTTGAGTTTCAACTAGCTTTGTCATCATATCTTCTAAATTTGGCTTTTTATCATCGGTTTGTTGTGGTGGTTTGTTTTGAAAATTCGGTCTTTGCTGATTGTAAGTATTATTGGATACTTGTTGATTGCTAGGACCTTGTTGGTTGTTGTATGGAATATTTCGGTTATAATTCTGGTTTTGATTGTAAATCGGTCTTGGCGGTTGATAATTATTCTGATAATTATTTCCAGGCCTTTGGTTTATGTATGAAATATTCTCTCTTTGTTCCATTGTTAATTCAATACTGAGACAATCTTTTGTCAAATGTGGTCCTCCACACTGCTCACAACTAATTCGTATTGAGTGAATATCTTTAGTCATCTTTTCCATTCGTCTCTCCACAGCATCTATCTTTGCGGAAATGGAATCTAAGTCATGGCTAGAATCGGCTCTAGCTGCTTTAGATGATCTAATGATGTCTTTTTCTTGGTGCCACTCATGTGAGTGGGAAGCAGTGTTATCAATAATTTTGTAAGCATTAGTTTCGGTTTTCTTCATAATAGAACCACCAGCTGCTATATCTATGTCTTTCCTTGTAGTGATGTCGCATCCTTGGTAGAATATTTGTACTATTTGACAGGTGTCTAAACCATGTTTCGGACATCCTCTTAACAACTTTCCATATCTTGTCCACGCCTCATATAGAGTTTCATTTGGTTTCTGTGTGAACGTAACAATTTCTGCTTGAAGTCTTACGGCTTTAGATGCAGGAAAGAATTGTTTAAGAAATTTGTCAACTAAAACATCCCATGTATCAATCGCCCCTTCAGGTAACGATTTCAACCAATCTTTGGCTTCTCCCTTTAAAGTCCAGGGAAATAACATGAGATATATCTGTTCATCCTCCACTTCTCGGATTTTAAATAGTGTGCAGATCCTATTAAAGGTACGTAGATGTTCATTTGGATCTTCCTTCGGCGCACCACTAAATTGGCATTGATTAGTCACCATGTGTAGAATTTGTCCTTTGATTTCATAATCTGGCGCATTAATGTCTGGATGAGTAATTGCGTGACCTTGGCCAGTGCGTTTAGCTCTCATTCGGTCTTCCATACTTAAAGGTTCCAGATTCTCCATAATTGGATTTGTTGAATCGGTATCACTAGATGATTCTGATTTAATAGTTCGTTCCTCAACAATCTCTGTTTGAATGATTGGTGGCTCCGGAGGAAAGTTTAATGGTTCAGGATCTACGAACCGTTCCTGAATATTTTCCGGATTCTCAATTGTGAGGTCGGGTTCAAAAAATGGATTATCGGAAATTTGAACTGAAGTACTTGGTTGACTAGATGACGATTCTAAAGAAAAATCAACGGTGGTTATATTTGCTAAATGTCTTGATCTAGTTACAGGTGGTGAACGTACAAAAGGTGATGAACGTCTTGCTCGGTGCATTCACTGAATATCCTATTAGTTTTAAAAAGGAAAGAAAAATTATAATAAGTTATCCAATCAATAGACTTTTCTGATTTTGCCCACGTTTCGAATAGCCAAAAGATGCAGCAGAGGGGCAGGATTCGTTTGGTCTCAATATAATTGAGGACTGTTTGGCTCCAATAACCCGGTCCACGTACAAATCCAACTATTACTACGAACCAGAAAATTTTGATGTCTATTAATTTAACCACTTAAAATAAATTTTCGTAATTTTAAGAAAATTTAGATAAGAAGTAGAAAAAATTCTAAGTCCTAAAAACTAGAATGGCGAGAAATAAGAGAGAAAAAGAGTTCGTCGCAAAAGGTCGAAAAAGAAAAAAAATGGTTGAAAAATAAAAGGTGAAGGAAAAATAAAAGAAACTTATAAAAACTTAAAAATACTTTACTAACCTAACCTTATTACTACAACTAACTTAAAATTATAATCGCAAATTGAAATTACTAATTGGAATGACAATTGGTACATAGTAAAAGTTGTCTAAAAATATTAAAGCTTACAGGAAAAACTAAATTTCAAATGGAAATAACTTAAAAAGAAACTAAAACTTAAAAAGGCGTCGCAAAATTCTAAAGTACCTAAATCTTAGTCTAAAGAAAAAGCACTTAAGGAATTCTACGGCAAAGCCTAAAAATCTAGGAGTAAAAATAACTATAGCAAAAACTAAGTTTAAAATTAAATATGAGCTAAAAAATACAAATATTACGCTACAACGATTAAAAAGGTATAAAATATAAAAATATACAAAAAGTTATAAAAATTACAATTTTTATAAAAATATTATTTTTATATTATTTATTTAATAAAAATACTAATTTTACAATTTAAATAAATTAATTAAACTAAAAATACAAATTAATTAAAAAGTAAAAGTTAAAATAAAACTAATAATAATAATAATAATTATTAGGGTTAAATAATAATAATAATTAATTAATACCCGTAATTAATGCTGAATTAGGGCTTCTGTCCGTGTGTCAGATGGTCTCCGCGAGTTGCGGTATTTAAAACATCAAACCCCGCGAGTCGCGGGGTTTCAAATTTCAGATCTGGAGCAGTTTGAAATTTTTACGCGTTTTTTTTTTATTTTCTGTTTTCTGTTTTTTTCTATAAATAAAAGATATTTAATAAAATTTATATTATTATAAACTAAAATAAAGATAAAGAAACTTATAAAACTTAAATATTAAAAAAAATACTAAAAAAATACTTATATTTTTGTTTTTCTTTTTATATTTTTGAATAATTAAAACGTATTTTTACAAAAGCGACTTTTAATAAAAGTAAGCTAAAAATCTTTTTTTTTTTTATATTAGCGTTGCGCTTCCGGCGTTTAAGAGTGTCCCCGGCAGCGGCGCCAAAAATACTTGATGTTATGCGAGGTGTATATAAAATAGTTATTAATTTTAGCAGGAAATACTATTAAATACGATACAATTTTACACAAGATATTTATTTATTTATAGAATGGATATACTTAAACCTTGCTACAACACTTATAGGCAGTGTACCTAATCGTACAGTAGTGTAGTTTTTAGTAAGTCCGGTTCGTTCCACAGGGAAATCTTTAAACAAAGCTCAACGCTATATTAGTTTACTTTTATTAAAAATACAAATATGTATATAAGTAATATTATTATTATAAAGGGGGGTTTTTACCGTTTAATGACCGGTTTGTCGATTTTAAGACTTTAGTCGCAGTTAAAACCTAATGTAAAATATAAAATAAATACAAGACTTAAATTAAAGCGTAAAGTAAATAACGATAATGAAATTGCGAATAATAAAAGTGCGATAAAATAAACTTACGATAATTAAAAAGTACGATAATTAAAAGTGCGATTAAATAACAATAAATAAAAGTGCGATAATTAGAAGTGCAATTAAATATAAAATAAAGGAAATTAAATATGAAATAAAAGAATTATGCTTATTTAAACTTCCGTAATCATGATGTTTGACGTGTTGATTTTAGTTTTATGCCCATGGGTTAATTGTCCTTTGTCCTGGATTATTTAATATGTCCGTCTGGTTTTTGTCCATAACAGTCCATCAGTCATAAATATAAAGTGCGAGTGTCCTCATCAAATTATTCTTATACCCGAAGTTAAATATTCCAACTAATTGGGGATTCGAATTGTAACAAGGTTTTAATACTTTGTTTAATGAATACACCAGGTTATCGACTGCGTGTAAACCAAGGTTTTACTACTTTGTTAACAATTACACCAATTACCCTTGAATGTAATTTCACCCCTGTTTTAATTATTCTAGTGGCTATTAATCCATTCCCGTGTCCGGTTAAATGAACGATTATTCGTACATATAAATACCCCGCCCATCGTGTCCGATCGAGTGTATATGGTAATTTATAGGGACGCCCAATTGTAAATCTTTATATTAACATTAACAAACTTTCATTTAGTTAAACAAATATAAAGCCCATTAATAGCCCATAGTCTAATTTCCACAAGTGTCGTTCTTTTGTCCAAACCCCAATTATGGTACAAAGCCCAATTACCCAATTTTAGTAATTAGCCCAACATCATGATTACTTCATTTTAAATAAGCACAATAATAACTTAGCTACGAGACATTAATGTAAAAAGGTTGAACATAACTTACAATGATTAAAAATAGCGTAGCGTTACACGGACAGAATTTCGACTTACACCCTTACAACATTCGCTAACATACCTTTATTATTAGAATTAAAATTAAAATTAAAATATAAATTATATATATATATATATAAATTTTACGTATGATAAGAGAAGAAAAAGATATGAATTGCGATCAGAATTCGGTTGGCTTTATAGGGATTTTCGATTTTTGGGGCTCCGCGACTCGCGGTGAATTTTGCCTTCAAACTCCGCGAGTCGCGGAGTTTGAAATTCCAGCTCAAATCTTGGAGTCTTTCTCTGCCGACGGTTTTTATTATATATATATAATATATATATAATTAATATAATTAATTATATATTATATTATATTTATATACATAGTTAACTTGTAATTTTTAGTCCGTTGCGTCGAGCGTTAATAGTTGACTCTGGTCCCGGTTCCGGATTTTCGAACGTCCTTGCGTACAATTTTATATTTTGTACTTTGCGTTTTGAATCTTGTACTCTTGTAATTTCGAGACGTTTCTTATCAATAATTGGAACCTTTTTTTATTGTCTTTTGTACTTTTGAGCTTTTTGGTCGTTTGCGTCTTCAATTCGTCGAATCTGTCTTTTGTCTTCACCTTTTATTATTTAAACGAATATCACTTGTAAATAGAACAATTACAACTAAAAGCTTGTCTTTCTTGAGGAATAATGCTATGAAATATATGTTCGTTTTTAGCATTATCAAATATATCAAATTGAACATATATTTAGTATCAATATCGTTCCAATATGTAAAGTTTTTAAATGTAATTTACTTATTTTTAGTTGTAATAGTTAAATAAATAAGTGCGAAGACGAAAGACGCAAATCGATCGAAAATGAAGATTTAAAGACAAAAACAAAGATTTGAAAGACCAAAACGTCCAAAAAGCTCAAATGTACAAGATACAATTCAAAAGGTTCAATTTATTGATGAGAAACGTCTAAAAATGACAAGAGTACAAGTTACAAAATGCAAAGTACAAGATATTAAATTATACGAAAGGACGTTCGAAAATCCGGAACCGGTACCCGAGCCAACTATCAACGCTCGACGCAACGGAGCTGAAAGTACAAGTCAACTATGCACAAGAATATAATATAATATTTAAATAATTCATAATAAGAATAATATTAAATAATAAAAAGTTGTTAATTGAGCATAGTTCAGGGGTCATAAGTGAAAATTTCAATTTATCATTTGCCTATAAAAGGCCATCTAAATCGATGATTTAGATACACCTTTTTCCAATCTTCTTTCTTTCTTATGTAATTTATATTTATATTTATAATATTAAGTTTAATTTAAGATTAATAATAATTGGGTTATTGTAAGAAATGTTTTACGGGTTTTAAAGTAGGAACTCTGTCCGTGCAACGCTACGCGATTAATCACCACTGTAAGCTATGTTCTTCCTTTTTAAATTAATGTATCGTAACTAAGTTATTATTATGCTTATTTGAGCCGAAGTAATCGTGATGTTGGGCTAAAATATTAAGAAGGGGTTATTGAACTTTGGACCATAATTAAGGTTTGGGCAAAAGACCGACACTTGTGGAAATTGAACTATTGACTATTAATAGATGGGGGGTATTGTCTAATTGAGTGACAACTCATTGGAGTCTGTCGAACCTATCTTCAAATTAATTAACCTAATAATTAATAATGATTATGGTTGTCCTATTTAGTGACGTTCATATGGAATCTGTTATAATCATTTAATTAATCAATTGGGTTGGGTAATTGATTATTCAAACTGATCAAGTGGGTAAATTAATATTCATATCTAATCAAAACAGGGGTAGATTACATACAGTGATAACTGGTGTAATTGTTGACAGAAGTGATAACTGCGTCACAGTTTAAATCCTTAATCAGTTGGAATATTTGACTTCGGGTATAAGGGTAATTTGACGAGGATACTCGCACTTTATATTTATGACCGATGGACTATTATGGACAAAAACCAGATAGATGTATCAAATAAACCAGGACAAAGGACAATTAACCCATGGTAATAAATTAAAATCAACACGTCAAACATCATGATTACGGAAGTTTAAATAAGCATAATTCTTTTATTATATTTCTCATCGTATCTTTATTTACTGTCATTTTATTACTCGCAATTTTATTTACTGTCATTTTATTTATTGTCATTATTTTACGCACTTTAATTATCGTCATTTATCTTTACGCTTAAAATATAGAATCGACAAACCGGTCATTAAACGGTAAAACCTCCCTTTTATAATAATATTACTACTTATATAATTATATATATTTTGTATAAATATAGTTAAAAATATAGTAAGTATCACCAGCTCCCTGTAGAACGAACCGGACTTACTAAAAACTACACTACTCTACGATTAGGTACACTGCCTATAGTGTTGTAGCAAGGTTTAGGTATATCTCATCCGTAAATTAATAAAACTTGTGTCATATTTTGTAGTATTTCCTAGTAAAAATAATACTATTTCGTACCCTCACGCTACATCATCAAGTTTTTGGCGCCGCTGCCGGGGAGCGCTAAAACGCTATATTTTTAATTATAATAATATTGAAATAAAATATAATAATATAATAATATTGAAATAGAATATAATAATATAATAATATTGAAATAGAATATAATAATATAATAATATTTTAGAATCAAATTTGATACGTAAAGTTTTAAAAAGTCGTATTTATTAAATACTTCAGGGGTATATTATGTAACTTGTAATTAATAATTTCTATCATGTCGCTTTCATGTGAATAGTAAATTAATTAATTTCTTTTCATTTACTATTCATGAATAGTAAATGAATTAAAAAAAAGTTTTAAAAAAAAATAATAATTATAAAAAAAATTATTAATTTGTAAAAAAAAAATCGTTTTTTTAAAAACAAAAAAAAGTTGTAAAAAAAAACGTTTTTTTTTAAGAAAAAAAAATTCGTTTTAAAAAAAAAAAAATTGTAAAAAAAATCGTTTTTTTAAAAAAAAAAAAAAAGTTTTAAAAAAAAATTTATATAAAAAAAAATTTTTTAAAAAAAAAATTTTAAAATCCTTAAAAAACGAAATATATAAAAAAAAAATTAAAAAAAAAAATGTTTTTTTTTTATTACCTTTAGATTTTTAGACTCTAGTTACAATTTTTAGTATTAAGTTTAGTTTTGCCATAGTTATTTTTATTTCTAGAATTTTTAGGTTTGCCGTAAAATCCCTTAAGTGCTTATTCCTTAGACTAAGATTTATGTGCTTTAGAATTTTGCGACGCCGTTTTTCGCGCTACTTTCTTATTTTTCGACGCCTATTTTTCGACCTTTTATTTTTCGACCTTTTTCGACGCGTTTTTTTTTCTTTCTTATTTCTCGCTATTCTAGTTTTAGGATAAGATTTTTATTCTACTTCTTATCTAAATTTCTTAAAATTACGAAAATTTATTTTAAGTGGTTAAATTGATAGACATCAAAATTTTCTGGTTCGTAGTAATAGTTGGATTTGTACGTGGACCGGGTTATTGGAGCCAAACAGTACTCAATTATATTGAGACCAAACGAATCCTGCCCCTCTGCTGCATCTTTTGGCTATTCGAAACGTGGGCAAAATCAGAAAAGTCTATTGATTGGATAACTTATATAATTTTTCTTTCCTTTTAAAAACTAATAGGATATTCAGTGAATGCACCGAGTAAAACGTTCACCACCTTTCATACGTTCACCACCTATAACTCGATCAAGACATCTAGCGAATATTTCCGCCGTTGATTTTTCTTTAGAATCATCATCAAGTAATCCAAGTACTCCAACTCATATTTCCGATAATCCATCTTTTGAACCCGATTTCACAACTAAGAACCCGGAAGATATTCAAGGACAATTCCAAGATCCTGAACCCCAAACCGTTAAATCAGAATCCTCTAGTGATTCGGATACAACAAATCCAATCATGGAAAATCTAGAACCTCTAAGTATGGAAGATCGAATGAGGGCTAAGCGCACTGGCCAAGGTCACGCCATTTTTAAACCAGAAGTTAATGCTCCAGATTATGAAATTAAAGGACAAATTCTACACATGGTAACTAATCAGTGCCAATATAGTGGTGCGCCGAAGGAAGATCCAAACGAACATCTTCGTACGTTTAATAGGATCTGTACACTATTCAAAATCCGAGAAGTTGAGGATGAACAGATCTATCTCATGTTGTTTCCCTGGACTTTAAAGGGAGAAGCCAAAGATTGGTTAGAATCGTTACCTGAAGGGGCGATTGACACATGGGATGATTTAGTTGAAAAATTTCTTAAACAATTCTTTCCAGCATCTAAAGCCGTAAGACTTCAAGGATAAATTGTTACGTTCGCGCAAAAGCCAA
Source organism: Rutidosis leptorrhynchoides (assembly GCF_046630445.1). Lineage (NCBI taxonomy): Eukaryota > Viridiplantae > Streptophyta > Magnoliopsida > Asterales > Asteraceae > Rutidosis > Rutidosis leptorrhynchoides. The sequence goes on from NC_092335.1 coordinate 556,764,070, forward strand.
ATGAAACATTATATGAGGCATGGACAAGATTCGGAAGGATGTTGAGAGGATGTCCTCAACATGGTTTAGACACTTATCAAATAGTACAAATATTTTACCAAGGTGTCAATGTTGCTACACGAAAAGACATCGACATAACAGCTGGTGGTTCCATTATGAAGAAAACCGCAACTGAAGCTTACAAAATTATTGATAACACAGCCTCCCACTCTCATGAGTGGCACCAAGAGAAAGATATATATCGTTCATCTAAAGCGGCTAGAGCCGATTCTAGCCATGACTTTGATTCCGTTTCTGCAAAAATAGATGCTTTCGAAAGAAGAATGGAAAAGATGAATAAAGATATTCACGCAATACGAATCAGTTGTGAGCAATGCGGTGGACCACACTTAATGAAAGACTGTCACATTGAACAAACGATGGAACAACGTGAGAATGTTGTCTACATGAACCAAAGGCTGGAAAATAGTTATCAGAATAATTATCAACCGCCAAGGCCAAACTTCAATCGAAATCAAAACATTCTTTACAATCCAAAAGGACCCGACAATAACTCGTATAACCAACAAGGTCCGAATAACCAACCAACTCAAAACAACACTTTCAATCAACAAAGACCTGGCTTGTATAAACCACCACAACAAACCGAAGAGAAAAAGTCAAATCTGGAAGAAGTGGTATTTAAGCTAGTTGAATCTCAAACACAATTTATTGAAACTCAAACTCAAACGAATGAGAGGTTTGATCAGTCATTAAGAACTCAACAAGCTTCCATTTTGAATCTAGAAAAACACGTAGGTACTCTTGCTAGCATGATGAGTGAGAGGTAACAAGGAAAGCTACCGAGTAATACTGAAGTAAATCCTCGGAATGAAAATGTAAATATGGTTTCAACAAATTCTGAAAAACCAGCACCAGAAGATGGGAAGATTTTAGATGTGAGTAACAATGAAGAAGTTACACCACCACCACCACCACCCGAGTATGTAAAGCCAGTGGTGGCACCATACAGACCACCCATCCCGTTTCCAAGAAAAGGAGTTGAGTATGAGCAAGTAATAGGTAATAAAATTTGTTATACCTCTGGAAAGAAGAAGAAGAAGAATAAAAAAGTGCAAGAAAAAAAAACAGTAGAAGTAAACCCGGTGAAGACAGTTCCACCAAAACCTCCACCTAGGGTAGGTGATCCGGGTGAATTTATTGTTCCTTGTCTACTTAGTGATTGTGTCATGTATGATGCACTAGCAGATTTAGGTTCAAGTGTGAGTGTTATGCCTCTTTCATTATATAAGAGATTAGGTGTAGGTGAGTTAACTCCAACGGATATGAGTGTTCGACTCCTTGATCAAACCATTAAGCACCCAGTTGGAATTGCTGACAACCTAACCGTTCAAGTAGGTAATTTAACCTTTCTAGTCGAATTCATTGTCATTGACATAGAAGAGGACTCAAACGTTCCTCTAATTTTAGGTCGACCATTCTTAGCGTCTACCGGGGCGTTATTTGATGTAAGAAAGGGTAGAATGACACTTAGTAATGATGAGAAATTGATCACCTTTATGATTCGACAGTCTAAATATCCATAAACCAAAACCGTTGAACCGACAAAAACGATTGATAAGAACCATGTTGTTTTACCAACTCCAACGGTAATGCTTAACAATAATGAAACGCCTAAGTGTGGGGAAAATGAAGTAACACCTAATGATGACTTGATAATAAAGAACCCCGTTGTTGATACGAAATTAAATGACCCCGTTATTAACAGTTCAATGAAGAAACTTTTTAAACGGGTTATTGATGCTAAAAGTAAGGGGAACTTTAAGTTATGTAACCGGTTAGTATCCAATCTATCACCTAAAGAAAAGGAGAAACTAGTTGAAATTGTGGATATTACACAGGAATCCGACCAATGGCTTAAAGCAAAAGTCACAGATATGCAAGTTGATTATGGTCCAAGAGAAATTGACGATGAAGTTAATCACAATTTCGACACCACAGCTACCTAAGTGTGGGGAGATTCAAATGTTCTAAAAAGAAAATGTTGTTTGGAGTTAGTTGTTCTGTTCTCGTGTAGTTCCGAGAATGGAATTCGATTGGTCTTTTCCGCTAGCAGACACTAAAGAACTAGTTTTCTCCCCCATTCTGATTTTTTTTTATTTTGTAGGTTTTATATGAAATTAATATGCTTTTTAAATTTAAGTTTTGTGTGAATTTAAAAACAAAATTTACTTTATTTCATTAAGTAAAAAAATTATTTCTAAAATTCGTCGTGAGTTGAAGATTAGGTAGTTGGACCGAAATTACTTTACCCGAGGGCGGGGCGACAAATTTTGTTATCATTATTTTTAATTTAATTGATTTAAAGTATGCCAAAAAAAAAATATTAGATTTTATAAATTTTTGAACGTGGGGTAATATACCCAACTTCAAAATTATGTATGTTTGTATTTTATGTTATATACAAAACAGGGTAAAATAACGCACTTTCAAAGACTGTCATTAAGTTCAGAAAAAGGTACTAATTTTGACGACAAGAAACAAAATATCAAATGTGAAATAACAACAATATGTTTGCAAACTCGGTATTTTTAATCATTTTTCTACACTAATCACCCTCATGAATTTAAATTTTTACTGATTTCTTGCAAATGAGGGCATTGCAAGATCTCAAGTGTGGGGAAGGGTTATAAATTCTCTCGGGTTTGCACTTAGTTTATTTGCCAAATTTTGTGAAAATTTGAAAAATTTTCAACTAAATGAATTTAAAATCATGTTTATACATATTTATGAACGGTGAAAACTAGGTGATAATACCGAAATTATCGTTACCTCGAAAAGGACATAAATTGAGAAACAACCCAAAACGCTTGAATTCATTTAAAATGGGATAGAAGAGAATAAAAAGGCAAAGAAAAGAATAAATAAAAGCTAAGTGTGGGGAGAATGTACCAAGTTATTCAATTAAAAACTATCTATCACATTTTTGTATAAGAATTATTGCAGGTACTTTTGCTTTGGACGATACTAATCAGTTTTACCCGGTTTACTGTAATATATTTTAAAGAAATATGGATCTACACGATGAATCAATTCCATCATTAAAAGGAAGTAAAGTCTTCCGAAAAAGACACGCGCTTCTTGATTTAGGTCATGAAGTTGTCGTCCAGACCAGCTGTAGGTTGACGAAAAATCTAGAAAAGTCATCTCTAAAATCAGCAGGAAATCCACGGACCTCAGCATCAAACAGGGTCGCCATGTGGTCAGATTTATCCTAACCATGAGAAGGATTTATCTCGTACAATGGGGGGGCACCGTGCAAATTAGCTTGATAAGACTAATGAATCAGATCCCCAGAAAGGATAATCTCCTTAAAGATCAAAGATCAGCTTTTAAGACTGATATTACTCAATCCTAGAGATTGACCTTAAAGATTGAGAATTACAAACTCATGGAATTCAATGATATCTAAACTCGAGCTTGAACGAGAAAATATTTTGATCAAAATTGCAAACCGATTTGTTTTCTGAAAATCCATTTTCAATGCGTTCATTACCATTGAACGTAAAATCCTAGGAATTCACCTGGAATTCATTAGGTCACCTGAACCAAATCGGGTGTCAACCGTAAGAACGGTGGTTGCATAGCATGGTCGGAGACAGGACCTTGTGCCAGACCGAAAAATTATAGGATGATCTTTACTATTGCTCCTACCAAGGATAGTTCTAGCATCCGACACGTTTAAAGACCATAATCATCTGCATGTCATTAGACATTGCCTTAACAGTTTCTTGTTCATCGCTTTCCTTTACAACCGGACGGTAGTTTACCGAAAGGTAATATACGGAACAAGTAAACTGGACGTGTTGCTTTCCTAATACAAGGTTAGCAAGTGGGTGACACAATACCATAAGTTTTGAGCTAAAATTTTCAAATCGGAAACCCACAAAACCCACAAAAATCATTTTGCAAATACCGGTGAAGGGTTATTCTGGAAAACTTGTCTAGGGTAAAATCTAGCTTGAATTTTCAAAAGATCAAATGTTTTCATAAAGATCCAATTTCCTTAAGGATCTACATTTTCATAGTCATGTGGGACTGTAAACCACCTTTCAAATGTGCACTTTGCTTTGGAAACCGAAAGTAAATCGGCTATTTGATTGCAAGTGTCGTTGACCTAAACCCGAGGCAACTGTGGATGACACACCCACCTTTAACCATCATTACTGTCATTGTTTATACTGCTATATCAAAATCACTGATGTACAAAATGTGATGAATAAAAAAGTGATTCATGTATGTTTTTATTTCAAGTTCTGTATTGCTTGAGGACAAGCAACGCTCAAGTGTGGGGATATTTGATAGTGCTCCAAATGAACATATATTTAGTAGCAATATCGTTCCAATATGTAAAGTTTTTAAATGTAATTTACTTATTTTTAGTTGTAATAGTTAAATAAATAAGTGCGAAGACGAAAGACGCAAATCGATCGAAAATGAAGATTTAAAGACAAAAACAAAGATTTGAAAGACCAAAACGTCCAAAAAGCTCAAATGTACAAGATACAATTCAAAAGGTTCAATTTATTGATGAGAAACGTCTAAAAATGACAAGAGTACAAGTTACAAAATGCAAAGCACAAGATATTAAATTATACGAAAGGACGTTCGAAAATCCGGAACCGGTACCCGAGCCAACTATCAACGCTCGACGCAACGGAGCTGAAAGTACAAGTCAACTATGCACAAGAATATAATATAATATTTAAATAATTCATAATAAGAATAATATTAAATAATAAAAAGTTGTTAATTGAGCATAGTTCAGGGGTCATAAGTGAAAATTTCAATTTATCATTTGCCTATAAAAGGCCATCTAAATTGATGATTTAGATACACCTTTTTCCAATCTTCTTTCTTTCTTATGTAATTTATATTTATATTTATAATATTAAGTTTAATTTAAGATTAATAATAATTGGGTTATTGTAAGAAATGTTTTACGGGTTTTAAAGTAGGAACTCTGTCCATGCAACGCTACGCGATTAATCACCACTGTAAGCTATGTTCTTCCTTTTTAAATTAATGTATCGTAACTAAGTTATTATTATGCTTATTTGAGCCGAAGTAATCGTGATGTTGGGCTAAAATATTAAGAAGGGGTTATTGAACTTTGGACCATAATTAAGGTTTGGGCAAAAGACCGACACTTGTGGAAATTGAACTATTGACTATTAATAGATGGGGGTATTGTCTAATTGAGTGACAACTCATTGGAGTCTGTCGAACCTATCTTCAAATTAATTAACCTAATAATTAATAACGATTATGGTTGTCCTATTTAGTGACGTTCATATGGAATCTGTTATAATCATTTAATTAATCAATTGGGTTGGGTAATTGATTATTCAAACTGATCAAGTGGGTAAATTAATATTCATATCTAATCAAAACAGGGGTGGATTACATACAGTGATAACTGGTGTAATTGTTGACAGAAGTGATAACTGCGTCACAGTTTAAATCCTTAATCAGTTGGAATATTTGACTTCGGGTATAAGGGTAATTTGACGAGGATACTCGCACTTTATATTTATGACCGATGGACTATTATGGACAAAAACCAGATAGATGTATCAAATAAACCAGGACAAAGGACAATTAACCCATGGTAATAAATTAAAATCAACACGTCAAACATCATGATTACGGAAGTTTAAATAAGCATAATTCTTTTATTATATTTCTCATCGTATCTTTATTTACTGTCATTTTATTACTCGCAATTTTATTTACTGTCATTTTATTTATTGTCATTATTTTACGCACTTTAATTATCGTCATTTATCTTTACGCTTAAAATATAGAATCGACAAACCGGTCATTAAACGGTAAAACCTCCCTTTTATAATAATATTACTACTTATATAATTATATATATTTTGTATAAATATAGTTAAAAATATAGTAAGTATCACCAGCTCCCTGTGGAACGAACCGGACTTACTAAAAACTACACTACTCTACGATTAGGTACACTGCCTATAGTGTTGTAGCAAGGTTTAGGTATATCCCATCCGTAAATTAATAAAACTTGTGTCATATTTTGTAGTATTTCCTAGTAAAAATAATACTATTTCGTACCCTCACGCTACATCATCAAGTTTTTGGCGCCGCTGCCGGGGAGCGCTAAAACGCTATATTTTTAATTATAATAATATTGAAATAAAATATAATAATATAATAATATTGAAATAGAATATAATAATATAATAATATTGAAATAGAATATAATAATATAATAATATTTTAGAATCAAATTTGATACGTAAAGTTTTAAAATGTCGTATTTATTAAATACTTCAGGGGTATATTATGTAACTTGTAATTAATAATTTCTATCATGTCGCTTTCATGTGAATAGTAAATTAATTAATTTCTTTTCATTTACTATTCATGAATAGTAAATGAATTAAAAAAAAAAGTTTTGAAAAAAATAATAATTATAAAAAAAATTATTAATTTGTAAAAAAAAAATCGTTTTTAAAAAAAAAAAAAAGTTGTAAAAAAAAATGTTTTTTTTTTAAGAAAAAAAATTCGTTTTAAAAAAAAAATTAAAAAAATTGTAAAAAAAATCGTTTTTAAAAAAAAAAAAAAAGTTTTAAAAAAAATTTATATAAAAAAAAAAAATTTTTTTAAAAAAAAATTTTAAAATCCTTAAAAAACGAAATATATAAAAAAAAATTAAAAAAAAAAGTTTTTTTTTATTACCTTTAGATTTTTAGACTCTAGTTACAATTTTTAGTATTAAGTTTAGTTTTGCCATAGTTATTTTTATTTCTAGAATTTTTAGGTTTGCCGTAAAATCCCTTAAGTGCTTATTCCTTAGACTAAGATTTATGTGCTTTAGAATTTTGCGACGCCATTTTTCGCGCTACTTTCTTATTTTTCGACGCCTATTTTTCGACCTTTTATTTTTCGACCTTTTTCGACGCGTTTTTTTTTCTTTCTTATTTCTCGCTATTCTAGTTTTAGGATAAGATTTTTATTCTACTTCTTATCTAAATTTCTTAAAATTACGAAAATTTATTTTAAGTGGTTAAATTGATAGACATCAAAATTTTCTGGTTCGTAGTAATAGTTGGATTTGTACGTGGACCGGGTTATTGGAGCCAAACAGTACTCAATTATATTGAGACCAAACGAATCCTGTCCCTCTGCTGCATCTTTTGGCTATTCGAAACGTGGGCAAAATCAGAAAAGTCTATTGATTGGATAACTTATATAATTTTTCTTTCCTTTTAAAAACTAATAGGATATTCAGTGAATGCACCGAGTAAAACGTTCACCACCTTTCATACGTTCACCACCTATAACTCGATCAAGACATCTAGCGAATATTGCCGCCGTTGATTTTTCTTTAGAATCATCATCAAGTAATCCAAGTACTCCAACTCATATTTCCGATAATCCATCTTTTGAACCCGATTTCACAACTAAGAACCCGGAAGATATTCAAGGACAATTCCAAGATCCTGAACCCCAAACCGTTAAATCAGAATCCTCTAGTGATTCGGATACAACAAATCCAATCATGGAAAATCTAGAACCTCTAAGTATGGAAGATCGAATGAGGGCTAAGCGCACTGGCCAAGGTCACGCCATTATTAAACCAGAAGTTAATGCTCCAGATTATGAAATTAAAGGACAAATTCTACACATGGTAACTAATCAGTGCCAATATAGTGGTGCGCCGAAGGAAGATCTAAACGAACATCTTCGTACGTTTAATAGGATCTGTACACTATTCAAAATCCGAGAAGTTGAGGATGAACAGATCTATCTCATGTTGTTTCCCTGGACTTCAAAGGGAGAAGTCAAAGATTGGTTAAAATCGTTACCTGAAGGGGCGATTGACACATGGGATGATTTAGTTGAAAAATTTCTTAAACAATTCTTTCCAGCATCTATCTGGAAAGAATTACGGCTTTAGACAATCGTTAAGAAATTTCTTAAACAATTTCTTACGGCTTTTGAAGATTGTTTAAGAAATTGTTTAAGAAATTGTTTCCAGATAGATGCTGGAAAGAATTGTTTAAGAAATTTTTCAACTAAATCATCCCATGTGTCAATCGCCCCTTCAGGTAACGATTCTAACCAATCTTTGGCTTCTCCCTTTAAAGTCCAGGGAAACAACATGAGATAGATCTGTTCATCCTCAACTTCTCGGATTTTGAATAGTGTATAGATCCTATTAAACGTACGAAGATGTTGGTTTGGATCTTCCTTCGGCGCACCACTATATTGGCACTGATTAGTTACCATGTGTAGAATTTGTCCTTTAATTTCATAATCTGGAGCATTAACTTCTGGTTTAATAATGGCGTGACCTTGGCCAGTGCGCTTAGCCCTCATTCGATCTTCCATACTTAGAGGTTCTAGATTTTCCATGATTGGATTTGTTGTATCCGAATCACTAGAGGATTCTGATTTAACGGTTTGGGGTTCAGGATCTTGAAATTGTCCTTGAATATCTTCCGGGTTCTTAGTTGTGAAATCGGGTTCAAAAGATGGATTATCGGAAATATGAGTTGGAGTACTTGGATTACTTGATGATGATTCTAAAGAAAAATCAACGGCGGCAATATTCGCTAGATGTCTTGATCGAGTTATAGGTGGTGAACGTATGAAAGGTGGTGAACGTTTTACTCGGTGCATTCACTGAATATCCTATTAGTTTTTAAAAGGAAAGAAAAATTATATAAGTTATCCAATCAATAGACTTTTCTGATTTTGCCCACGTTTCGAATAGCCAAAAGATGCAGCAGAGGGGCAGGATTCGTTTGGTCTCAATATAATTGAGTACTGTTTGGCTCCAATAACCCGGTCCACGTACAAATCCAACTATTACTACGAACCAGAAAATTTTGATGTCTATCAATTTAACCACTTAAAATAAATTTTCGTAATTTTAAGAAATTTAGATAAGAAGTAGAATAAAAATCTTATCCTAAAACTAGAATAGCGAGAAATAAGAAAGAAAAAAAAACGCGTCGAAAAAGGTCGAAAAATAAAAGGTCGAAAAATAGGCGTCGAAAAATAAAAATAAGAAAGTAGCGCGAAAAACGGCGTCGCAAAATTCTAAAGCACATAAATCTTAGTCTAAGGAATAAGCACTTAATGGATTTTACGGCAAACCTAAAAATTCTAGAAATAAAAATAACTATGGCAAAACTAAACTTAATACTAAAAATTGTAACTAGAGTCTAAAAATCTAAAGGTAATAAAAAAAAACTTTTTTTTTTAATTTTTTTTTTATATTAATGAGTTGCTACTTGATGTAAAAATACTTGATGTTATGTTAGGTGTATATAAAATAGTTATTAATTTTAGCAGGAAATACTATTAAATACGATACAATTTTACACAAGATATTTATTTATTTATAGAATGGATATACTTAAACCTTGCTACAACACTTATAGGCAGTGTACCTAATCGTACAGTAGTGTAGTTTTTAGTAAGTCCGGTTCGTTCCACAGGGAAATCTTTAAACAAAGCTCAACGCTATATTAGTTTACTTTTATTAAAAATACAAATATATATATAAGTAATATTATTATTATAAAGGGGGGTTTTTACCATTTAATGACCGGTTTGTCGATTTTAAGACTTTAGTCGCAGTTAAAACCTAATGTAAAATATAAAATAAATACAAGACTTAAATTAAAGCGTAAAGTAAATAACGATAATGAAATTGCGAATAATAAAAGTGCGATAAAATAAACTTACGATAATTAAAAAGTACGATAATTAAAAGTGCGATTAAATAACAATAAATAAAAGTGCGATAATTAGAAGTGCAATTAAATATAAAATAAAGGAAATTAAATATGAAATAAAAGAATTATGCTTATTTAAACTTCCGTAATCATGATGTTTGACGTGTTGATTTTAGTTTTATGCCCATGGGTTAATTGTCCTTTGTCCTGGATTATTTAATATGTCCGTCTGGTTTTTGTCCATAACAGTCCATCAGTCATAAATATAAAGTGCGAGTGTCCTCATCAAATTATTCTTATACCCGAAGTTAAATATTCCAACTAATTGGGGATTCGAATTGTAACAAGGTTTTAATACTTTGTTTAATGAATACACCAGGTTATCGACTGCGTGTAAACCAAGGTTTTACTACTTTGTTAACAATTACACCAATTACCCTTGAATGTAATTTCACCCCTGTTTTAATTATTCTAGTGGCTATTAATCCATTCCCGTGTCCGGTTAAATGAACGATTATTCGTACATATAAATACCCCGCCCATCGTGTCCGATCGAGTGTATATGGTAATTTATAGGGACGCCCAATTGTAAATCTTTATATTAACATTAACAAACTATCATTTAGTTAAACAAATATAAAGCCCATTAATAGCCCATAGTCTAATTTCCACAAGTGTCGTTCTTTTGTCCAAACCCCAATTATGGTACAAAGCCCAATTACCCAATTTTAGTAATTAGCCCAACATCATGATTACTTCGTTTTAAATAAGCATAATAATAACTTAGCTACGAGACATTAATGTAAAAAGGTTGAACATAACTTACAATGATTAAAAATAGCGTAGCGTTACACGGACAGAATTTCGACTTACACCCTTACAATATTCGCTAACATACCCTTATTATTAGAATTATAATTAAAATTAAAATATAAATTATAAATATAAATATAAATTTTACGTATGAATGAGGAAGAAAAAGATGATGATTTTGATCAGAATTCGGTTGGCTTTATAGGCAGTTTTCAATTTTGGGGCTCCGCGACTCGCGGTGAATTTTGCCTTCAAACTCCGCAAGTCGCGGAGTTTGAAATTCCAGCTCATATCTTGGAGTCTTTCTCTGCCGACGGTTTTTATTTATAAATATAATATATATATAATTAATATAATTAATTATATATTATATTATATTTATATACCTAGTTAACTTGTAATTTTTAGTCCGTTGCGTCGAGCGTTAAGAGTTGACTCTGGTCCCGGTTCCGGATTTTCGAACGTCCTTGCGTACAATTTTATATTTTGTACTTTGCGTTTTGAATCTTGTACTCTTGTAATTTCGAGACGTTTCTTATCAATAATTGGAACCTTTTTGATTGTCTTTTGTACTTTTGAGCTTTTTGGTCGTTTGCGTCTTCAATTCGTCGAATCTGTCTTTTGTCTTCACCTTTTATTATTTAAATGAATATCACTTGTAAATAGAACAATTGCAACTAAAAGCTTGTCTTTCTTGAGGAATAATGCTATGAAATATATGTTCGTTTTTAGCATTATCAAATATTCCCACACTTGAGCGTTGCTTGTCCTCAAGCAATATTGTCTTGAAATACTAGAATCACTTCTTTATTCTTCACACTTTGTACATCAGTGATTTCTATACGGCGGTATAAACAATGGTAGTAACGATATGGTTTACAGTCCCACATGACTATAAAAATTTAGATCCATTAAGGAAATTGGATCTTTATGAAAACATTTGATCTTTTGAAAATTAAATCTAGTTTTTACCCTAGATAAGTTTTTCGGGATAACCCTTTACCGGTGTTTGCAAAATATTTTTGTGAGTTTGGCGGGTTTCAGATTTGAAAATTTTAGCTCAAAACTTGCGGTTTTGTGTCACCCACTTGCTAACCTTGTATTTGGAAAGCAACACGTCCAGTTTACTTGTTCCGTATATTACCTTTCGGCAAACTACCGTCCGGTTGAAAGGAAAGCGTTGAACAAGCAACTGTTAAGGCAATGTCCCCTGACATGCTTTTAATTATGGTCTGTAACGTGTCGGACGCAATTACTATCCTTGGTAGGAGCAATAGTAAAGCTCACCCTTATAATTTTTCGGTATGGCACAAGGTCCTGTCTTTGACCATGCTATGCAACCACCGTTCTTACTATTGACACCCGATTTAGTTCAGGTGACCTAATGAATTCCAGGTGAATTCCTAGGATTTTACGTTCAATGGTAATGAACGCATTAAAAATAGGGTTTTTAGAAAACAAATCGGTTTATAATTTTGATCAAAATATTTTCTCGTTCAAGCTCGAGTTTAGATACCATTGAATTCCATGAGTTTGAATTCTCAATCTTTAAGGTCAATCTCTAGGATTGAGTGATATCAGTCTTAAAAGCTGATTTTTAATCTTTAAGGAGATTATCCTTTCTGGGGATCTGATTCATTAGTCTTATCAAGCTAATTTGCACGGTGCCCCCCCATTGTACGAGATAAATCCTTTTCATGGTTAGGATAAATCTGACCACTTGGCGACCCTGTTTAATGCTGAGGTCCGTGGATTTCCTGCTGATTTTAGTGATGACTTTTCTAGATTTTTCGTCAACCTACAGCTGGTCTGGACGACAACTTCATGACCTAAATCAAGAAGCGCGTGTCTTTTTCGGAAGACTTTACTTCCTTTTAATGATGGAATTGATTCATCGTGTAGATCCATCTCTTCTTTTCTTTCATCGGGTAAAACAGTTTAGTTTAGTCCAAAGCAAAAGTATTTTCAGTTATTTGTTACAGATATATGTGACATATGTTTAAGATAACTTGGTAAATTTTCCCACACTTGGCTTTTATTTTCCTTTTTATCGTCCTCTATTCCATTTTAAATGAATTTTAACATTTTAGTTTGTTTCTCAATTTATGTCCTTTCCGAGGTAACAATAATTTCGGTGTTAAAACCTAGTTTTATCGTTCATAAATATGTATAACATGATTTTGAGTTCATTTAATTGAAAATTTTTTTTTTTTTTAAATTTTACTAGAATTGGGTAGTTAGTATATATGACTAGGGCTGTTCTTTATTATCAGAGAGCACTAGATTCTAATACAACTACTGCTTTACTAGTTTTTTTAATGGTAACCAAGTGTTTAAGATAAAAATTTTAAAATCCGAAAGAATTTAACCCCTTCCCACACTTAAGATCTTGCAATGCCCTCATTTGCAAGAAATCAGTAACAATTTAAATTATTGAGGGTGATTAGTGTGAAAATGATTAAATTTTACCAAAGTTTCCAAATATATTGGCGTTTGTTTGCTGAATGATAAATGGTGCACATCATTTGTTCATTCCGTCTTGTTGTTATTTCACATATATTTTGCATCTTGTCGTCAAAATTAGTTGCTTTTGCTGAACTTAATGCCAGTCTTTGAAAATGCGTTGTTTTACCCTGTTGTGTACATAAGATAAACTGCAAACATATATACATATTTTTGAAGTTTGGTATATTACCCTACATTCAAAAATTATTAAAATCTAAGAATAAAAGTTAGATAATTATAAAAATGATTACAATATTAACAAAAGTATTAAACGTATCAATAATTACAAATTACAAAAAAAAAAAAAAATTAATAATAAGTAAACTAAGGATGATATTGGTACCAATAGGGGTTCCAGGCATAACCATAAGTGCTATAGAATGCTTCGGCAGGGTCATACGTAGGATACGGTGTCTGCATCTCTATAGACCAAGGAGGGAAGATGGGTTTCGGTGTAGGAATATAGTTTCTACCTATATGTTGGCAATGAGCTATGATCTGGTTCTGATGAACTTGCCAATCTTCAAATGCTCTCTGTCTAGCATTTTCGTATTCCTGAGAAGCTATAAACCTATGCATTTCTTGCATCTCATTCCCCCCTCCTACATTACCTTGCTGCTGGTTTCTCTCCACCTGTGGATGTCTACCATGGTATCGTACTGCGGCGTTATTTCGCCTCTTCAAAACTTTCGTACCATGGTATACATTTAAACCTATAGTATCGCGGGGTTCCGCTCTTCTAGTAATAATCCCCCCCGACTTATATCCACACCGAGATATTCACCAATCAAAGTAATAAAAATTCCACCTCCTATTATGCTATGTGGTCGCATCCCCCGAACCATAGCTGATAAATAATAACCCACACAATATGGTATACTTACAGCGCTTTGTGGGTCTCGAATACACATATGGTAAAACAAATCCTGTTCATTTACTTTTTCTTTGTTCTTACCCCTTTGTGTAATCGAATTAGCTAAAAACCTATGTATCACTCTTAATTCGGCTCTATCTATATCCAAATAAGAGTAATTTCCCCCTTTGAAACGGTGATGGCTTGTCATTTGACTCCACACACCGTGTGTATCAAAATTTTCATCTATCTTTCTACCGTTTAGTATCAATCCTCTACAATCGGCAGACGCTAACTCCTCAGGCGTATATATACGTAAAGCCTGAGCCATGTCCAGTAAAGACATGTGGCGCATCGAACCGCCTAACAAAAATCTAATAAAAGAACGATCGGTTAAACTAGCTACCCGATCATTCAACTCTATACTACATAACAATTCTTCACACCATACTTTATATACAGGTCTACGTATGGTGAATAAATGTACCCAGTCATTAAAAGAAGAATTACCATACCTCTGTACAAGTAATTCCCTAATTGGCCCGGCCAATTCTACAGCTTCTAAGGGTCCCCATTCTATGACCCTCGGTACCTCAACAACCTTAGAATGAAGAGTATGCAAACCCCGTTGATATTTTGGATAATCTATCCAAAGTCTGTCAAATCTCAGGTTCGGGTGCAACTCTTCCAAGTGCATATCAGAAAAGGTCATGACTGGATGAGGTATATCCTGCTTGTAGTAGTTATCCACCTCCTGTTGTTCCAAATTCTCAGCAGGAGCATTGCGGGCTTGGGATGAAGATTCACCCCTTTCATTCTGCAAAACACATCAAACACAATTTTTGTGCATCCAAATATGCATTAGTGTCAGCAAAATCATTAATCAAAATAATTACAATGACATTATCAATTTATATCAAACTTAAGCTCATTTTCACATTTTTATCAAATCTACACTTTTTCATATAAGCATATACGAAAATGTTCGCCAAGTTCATAAGCATTCAACTCAAATAACATGTCAAAATAATCATTACTAGCAATCAAACAAGTCTCAAATGGCATTATCTTTCAAAAATCAAGTTCATGAATTTTAGACTTGAAAAAGTCCACTTTAATTCTCAAAATCATGTTTAGGCTCAAAGTTTGGATCATTTAACTACCTAGACATGTTACACTACTCAATTTAGCAACAATTCATGACAAAAATCGGCCATAACCTGTTTATATCAAAAAGCCCCAAATTTGCTCAAGAACACAAACCCTAGATTATTCAAAATTTGAAGTTTAAGGCTTCTAATCATGTTAAACAACATCAATCTAGGTTATACAAGCATAATACATAAACAATTTAAGTCTAATTACACTAAAAAGCATCAAAATCAAATTGGGGAAAAATTTGCTCAAGAACACCAAATTTCGGATTAAATGGTGTTTAGGTGTAGAAATTTACCGTTTTTCTTGAGTAATTCTTAGATAGCATCCTTCTCAACATGATTTTAGCAAAAGATTTGGTGATTAACGGTTAAAAATTGGGATTTTGGGGTGTATTTTTCGGGTTTTTGGGGTTTTTGTTCGCTGTTCTTCGCAGTGTTTTTGTGTGGGGGAGTGACCTGCTCTGTTTTTTACGTTTTATTTTTTTTTTCTGGGAATTGGTCCCTCCGCGAGTCGCGGTAAAATACCCTTTAAACTCCGCGACTCGCGGAGTTTTTTTTTTTTTTTTTTTTTTTTTTTTTTTTTTTATAATCATTAACTTTTAAAACAATTAAGTACTTAATTTTAAAATTTTGTTTCCCTTGTTATTTAGGACGAGGTCGTTTCGGATCGATGTCCTAGTCCGTCCTTCGACAAAATTTTAAAATTTGTCTTTTTGTAGCGATTGTTTTAAAAGCTAAGATTTTTGGGTTTTTTCAATGTTTTTGGCATACTCTAATTCAATAAGATTAAAAATAATGATAATAAAAGTTCTCGTCCCTCCCTCGGGTAAAGCAATTTCGGTTCAAAGACCTAGTCTTCAACTTACGACGAATTTAAAAATCATATTCTTAACTTAATGAGATAAAGTAAATTTTTGTTTTTAAATTCACACAACTTAAATATAAAATTCAAAATTATTATTAAAAATTCACACCAAACTTAAAATTTGAAATGCATAAAATTAAAAATTAATATTTTAAAAATTAAAAATTTACACCAAACTTAATTTAAAAATTTATAAATTCATACTAAACTTATATTAATTTTTCAAATATTTACAATTTTAAATATATTGTTTTTACAAAGTTTACAATATTAATTTAAGATTTAAATATTAAGATTAAAAACATGGTAAAAATAAAATTAAAAATCTTTTTGTCTTTTTATCCCACTTTAATCAATCAAATATTATCAAAAATATGCGCCCCTCTTTTTGGTAAAGTAATTTCGGTTCCAAGACCTAATTTAACTCATGACGAATTTTTGAAATATTTTGGGTTGATTGTTTAAAGATATTTATACCTTAAGAATAAACGTTAAATTTCGCAGTGATGTAATAAATTTTTGAATGATATCAATAATTTCGGTCGCCAAACCTAATTTTATTCAATACCAATTTAATACTTTTTAGCGAACAAATTAGCGTTTATTATCAAAAGGTTAAAAATAAAAATAAAAACTGTACAGACATACCTGTGAAATAGATTTCTTAGTTATATGATCTATCACATTCATAAGATAGTCGGTTTAATTGGTTTTCCATGGCTACATAGGCGTAACCTCGAGCATTCAGTGTCTTTTCTTCTAAACATATGAACGGTCCGTCTCTGCATAAAGTAACAAATTCGGTATTTGAATAGGTTTGATTATTTGAACATTTACCTCCATGTGACCATTTTCCGCATTTGTGACATCGTTCTAGGTGTCGTGCTCTTCTTTTCGCTGCGGATTTTGATTTTCCTTTACCAAATTGTAACTTATTATCTTCGCATCTGGATTCTTTTCTAACTCCGTCCATTCTTTCTCTGATTACTGATACTATTTCACTCGGGAGTATATCATTATTTCTTTTAGTGATCAAAGCGTGTAGCATTAGACCATGGTTTAGTTCACAGGCAGTCTTCATTTTGTAAAAACCTAAAAAAAATAAAAATTCAGAATGGGGGGAGAAGACTAGTTCTTTAGGGTCTGCTAGGGAAAGACCATTCGGGTTCCATTTTCGAGAACTACACGAAAACAGACAATCTAACTCTAACAGAAATACATATTATCCTTTAAAGACTTGATTCTCCCCACACTTAGTTAGCTGTGGTGTCGAAATTGTGATTAACTTCGTTGTCGACTTCCATCGGACCATGTATGTAATGTTTAACTCTGTGACCATTAACTTTAAATTCCATCCCATTTGAATTTATTAATTCTATCGTTCCGTATGGGAAAACTCTTTTGACTATGAATGGTCCAGACCATCTTGATTTCAATTTTCCAGGAAATAGCTTGAATCGTGAATTGAAAAGAAGAACTCTGTCTCCTTCTTTAAATTCTTTTGAACTTCTGATTCTTTTATCATGCCATTTCTTCGTTCTTTCTTTATAGATTAACGAATTTTCGTATGCTTCATGTCTTAATTCTTCTAATTCATTTAGTTGACTTAATCGTAGATGTCCGGCTTCATGTAAATCAAGATTACATGTTTTCAAAGCCCAAAATGCTTTGTGTTCAATTTCTACTGGAAGATGACATGCTTTTCCATAAACAAGTCTAAAAGGTGTGGTTCCAATTGGAGTTTTGTAGGCTGTTCTAAAAGCCCAGAGTGCATCCTCCAATTTAATGGACCATTCCTTCGGATTTGATCCTACGGTTTTCTCTAGAATACGTTTTAAAGCTCGGTTGGTATTTTCAACTTGTCCACTTGTTTGTGGATGATATGCGGTGGAGATTTTATGAGTTACTCCATATCTTTTAAGAACTTTCTCAAGTTGATTATTACAGAAATGAGTACCCCGATCACTTATTAAAGCTTTCGGTGTTCCAAACCTTGCAAAAAGACGTTTTAAAAAGTTGACTACAACTCGTGCATCGTTAGTTGGGAGAGCTTGTGCTTCCGCCCATTTAGATACATAATCAATGGCTACGAGTATATATAGATTATTATGAGATTTTGGAAATGGACCCATAAAGTCAATACCCCAAATGTCAAATACTTCACATACTTGGATGACATTTTGTGGCATTTCATCACGTTGACTTATTTTTCCGGCCCTTTGACATGCATCACAAGATTTGCAAAGAAGGTGTGCGTCTTTGTAAATTGTAGGCCAATAGAATCCAGCTTCATAAACTTTTATTGCTGTTAGTTGAGGCCCATAATGCCCTCCTGTTGGTCCTGTGTGACAATGGTTTAAAATTTTACTAGCTTCATCTCCAAATACACATCGGCGTATTATTCCATCGGGACAACTTTTAAACAGATGTGGATCTTCCCAGAAATAGTGTTTTATATCACTGAAGAATTTCTTTCGTCTTTGGTACGATAATCCTTTTTCAAGGAATCCACAAACTAAGTAGTTTGCATAGTCTGCAAACCATGGGATTTCTTTATAATCTATCTTCAATAGATATTCATCAGGAAAGTTGTCTTGTATGGCCGATTCATTCAGAACTTCTAATTCGGGATTTTCAAGACGAGAAAGATGATCAGCGGCGAGATTTTCTGCTCCTCTTTTATCTCGGATTTCAATATCAAACTCTTGTAAGAGTAAGATCCAACGGATTAATCTTATTTTAGCATCTTGTTTTGAAAATAGGTATCTAAGAGCAGAATGGCCGGTATAGACCACCGTTTTTGCTAGAACGAGATATGATCGAAATTTGTCAAAAGCAAAGACAATAGCAAGGAGTTCTTTTTCAGTAGTTGTATAGTTTGTTTGTGCTCCTTGTAATGTCTTACTAGCATAATATATAGGTTGAAATCGTTTTTCAATCCTTTGTCCTAAAACGGCTCCCATTGCAAAATCACTTGCATCGCACATTAGTTCAAATGGTAGATTCCAATTTGGTGTTATCATGATCGGTGCATTAGTGAGTTTTTCTTTAAGAATATTAAAAGATTTGATACATTCATCTGAAAAGATGAATGGCGCATCCTTTTCTAGGAGTTTATTCATAGGAGTGGCAATTTTAGAAAAATCTTTTATGAAACGTCGGTAAAAACCGGCATGCCCTAGAAAACTCCTAACTCCTCTAACATTGGTGGGATGTGGAAGTTTAGCAATTACATCTACTTTAGCTCTATCCACTTCAATTCCTTCTTTTGAAATTTTATGTCCAAGAACGATGCCTTCTTTAACCATGAAATGGCATTTCTCCCAATTAAATACTAGATTTGATTTTTCGCATCTAATTAGCATTCGTTCCAGATTAACTAGACATGATTTAAATGTATCACCGAAGACTGAAAAGTCATCCATGAAAACTTCCATGCATTCTTCTATCATGTCATGAAAAATCGCCATCATACACCTTTGAAAGGTTGCAGGGGCGTTACAAAGTCCAAATGGCATGCGTTTGTAAGCAAAAGTACCATAAGGGCACGTGAATGTGGTTTTCTCTTGATCTTCGGGTGCTATTGGAATTTGAAAATATCCGGAAAATCCATCTAGAAAACAATAGTAACTATTTCCGGCTAATCTTTCCAACATTTGATCTATGAAAGGTAAGGGAAAGTGATCTTTTCTGGTGGCGTCATTTAATTTTCTATAATCAATACATACACGCCATCCTGTTACAGTCCTAGTAGGAATAAGCTCATTTTTCTCATTTGTAATGACAGTCATGCCACCCTTCTTAGGCACGCATTGAACTGGGCTTACCCATGGACTATCAGAGATTGGAAAAATTAAACCTGCATCTAGCAGTTTAATAATCTCTTTCTTAACTACATCTTGCATATTAGGATTTAGTCTTCGTTGGCGTTGCACATACGTTTTATGACCTTCTTCCATAAGGATTTTATGTGTGCAATACGAAGGACTTATTCCTTTAATATCATGAATCTTCCATGCAATGGCTGGTTTATGAGCTTTCAACACAGAAATGAGTTGTGATTTCTCATTTTCAGTAAGAGAAGGCGATATTATTACAGGTAATTCAGATTCACCATGTAAATAAGCGTATTCCAAATGGTTTGGAAGCGGCTTTAACTCTAATTTCGGAGGTTCTTCTATCGATGATTTATATCGATATCTGTCTTCTTCTTTTAGCATTTGAATTTCTTCTGTTGTTGGTTCATATCCATTAGCTATAAGTGTAGCTAACATTTCAGCTTCATCAATTGGTTCATTACCTTCTCCTAAAGAACATTCTCCTGTTCCTTATAATTCTGGAAATTCTTCTAATAATTCTGCATGTGCATCTATAGTTTGAATATAATAACATGTATCATCTGCAGATTGTGGTTGTTGCATTGCTCTATCAACTGAAAAGGTAACACTCTCATCCTCTATACTTAGGGTCAGTTTCTTACCGAACACGTCTATCATTGCTTTAGCCGTGTTTAAGAATGGTCTTCCTAATATGAGAGGAACTTGAGAATCTTCTTCCATGTCCAAAACAACAAAATCTACTGGAAATACTAAAGTACCAACTTTAACTAGCATGTTCTCCATTATCCCTCTAGGATATTTTATTGATCTATCGGCTAGTTGTATGCTTATTCTGGTTGGTTTCAATTCTCCAAGGTCTAGTTTAGCGTATAGTGAATACGGCATTAGATTTATACTAGCACCTAAGTCTGCCAATGCTTCTATTGAACTAAGACTACCCAGAAAACATGGAATTGTGAAACTTCCTGGATCAGATAATTTTTCTGGTATCTTATTCAACAGCACTGCTGAACAATTAGCATTCATAGTAACAGCCGAGAGTTCTTCCATTTTCTTTCTATTTGAGATTAGATCTTTCAAGAATTTAGCATATCTAGGCATTCCTGAAATCACATCAATGAAAGGAAGATTTACATTTATCTGTTTAAACATATCCAAGAATTTGGATTGCTCGGCTTCAAGTTTTTCTTTCTTCATTTTACTCGGGTAAGGAAGTGGTGGTTGGTATGGTTTAACATAAGGTTTATCCTTAACTGTGTTATCTTCATTATCCTTTTCAACTACCGGTTCTTTTTCCTTATCTTGATCAGGTTGTGGTTCTTGTGGAGTAGGAATAGTTTCATCAGAAGTTACAGGTATTTCAGGTGGTTTAAGTGTTGTACCACTTCTTGTGGTAATAGCTTTAGCTGTTTCATTCCGGGGGTTAGCATTTGTATCACTAGGTAGACTTCCCGGTTTTCTTGCACCTATTAATCTTGCTAGGTTACTTACTTCTTGTTCCAGATTTTGAATAGAAGCTTTTTGATTTCTAAATGCTTGAGCATTTTGTTCATTGGTTTGTTTTTGAGATGTGAAAAACTGCGTTTGAGTTTCAACTAGCTTCGTCATCATATCTTCTAAATTCGGCTTTTTATCATCGGTTTGTTGTGGTGGTTTGTTTTGAAAATTAGGTCTTTGCTGATTGTAAGTATTATTGGATACTTGTTGATTGCTAGGACCTTGTTGGTTGTTGTATGGAATATTTCGGTTATAATTCTGGTTTTGATTGTAAATCGGTCTTGGCGGTTGATAATTATTCTGATAATTATTTCCAGGCCTTTGGTTTATGTATGAAATATTCTCTCTTTGTTCCATTGTTAATTCAATACTGAGACAATCTTTTGTCAAATGTGGTCCTCCACACTGCTCACAACTAATTCGTATTGAGTGAATATCTTTAGTCATCTTTTCCATTCGTCTCTCCACAGCATCTATCTTTGCGGAAATGGAATCTAATTCATGGCTAGAATCGGCTCTAGCTGCTTTAGATGATCTAATGATGTCTTTTTCTTGGTGCCACTCATGTGAGTGGGAAGCAGTGTTATCAATAATTTTGTAAGCATCACTTTCGGTTTTCTTCATAATAGAACCACCAGCTGCTATATCTATGTCTTTCCATATAGTGATGTCGCATCCTTGGTAGAATATTTGTACTATTTGACAGGTGTCTAAACCATGTTGCGGACATCCTCTTAACAACTTTCCATATCTTGTCCACGCCTCATATAGAGTTTCATTTGGTTTCTGTGTGAACGTAACAATTTCTGCTTGAAGTCTTTCGGCTTTAGATGCAGGAAAGAATTGTTTAAGAAATTTGTCAACTAAAACATCCCATGTATCAATCGCCCCTTCAGGTAACGATTCCAACCAATCTTTGGCTTCTCCCTTTAAAGTCCAGGGAAATAACATGAGATATATCTGTTCATCCTCCACTTCTCGGATTTTAAATAGTGTGCAGATCCTATTAAAGGTACGTAGATGTTCATTTGGATCTTCCTTCGGCGCACCACTAAATTGGCATTGATTAGTCACCATGTGTAGAATTTGTCCTTTGATTTCATAATCTGGCGCATTAATGTCTGGATGAGTAATTGCGTGACCTTGGCCAGTGCGTTTAGCTCTCATTCGGTCTTCCATACTTAAAGGTTCCAGATTCTCCATAATTGAATTTGTTGAATCGGTATCACTAGATGATTCTGATTTAATAGTTCATTCCTCAACAATCTCTGTTTGAATGATTGGTGGCTCCGGAGGAAAGTTTAATGGTTCAGGATCTACGAACCGTTCCTGAATATTTTCCGGATTCTCAATTGTGAGGTCGGGTTCAAAAAATGGATTATCGGAAATTTGAACTGAAGTACTTGGTTGACTAGATGACGATTCTAAAGAAAAATCAACGGCGGTTATATTTGCTAAATGTCTTGATCTAGTTACAGGTGGTGAACGTACAAAAGGTGATGAACGTCTTGCTCGGTGCATTCACTGAATATCCTATTAGTTTTAAAAAGGAAAGAAAAATTATAATAAGTTATCCAATTAATAGACTTTTCTGATTTTGCCCACGTTTCGAATAGCCAAAAGATGCAGCAGAGGGGCAGGATTCGTTTGGTCTCAATATAATTGAGGACTGTTTGGCTCCAATAACCCGGTCCACGTACAAATCCAACTATTACTACGAACCAGAAAATTTTGATGTCTATTAATTTAACCACTTAAAATAAATTTTCGTAATTTTAAGAAATTTAGATAAGAAGTAGAAAAAATTCTAAGTCCTAAAAACTAGAATGGCGAGAAATAAGAGAGAAAAAGAGTTCGTCGCAAAAGGTCGAAAAAGAAAAAATGGTTGAAAAATAAAAGGTGACGGAAAAATAAAAGAAACTTATAAAAACTTAAAAATACTTAACTAACCTAACCTTATTACTACAACTAACTTAAAATTATAATCGCAAATTGAAATTACTAATTGGAATGACAATTGGTACATAGTAAAAGTTGTCTAAAAATATTAAAGCTTACAGGAAAAACTAAATTCCAAATGGAAATAACTTAAAAAGAAACTAAAACTTAAAATGGCGTCGCAAAATTCTAAAGCACCTAAATCTTAGTCTAAAGAAAAAGCACTTAAGGAATTCTACGGCAAAGCCTAAAAATCTAGGAGTAAAAATAACTATAGCAAAAACTAAGTTTAAAATTAAATATGAGCTAAAAATACAAAAGTTATGCTACAACGATTAAAAAGGTACAAAATATAAAAATATACAAAAAGTTGTAAAAATTATAATTTTTATAAAAATATTATTTTTATATTATTTATTTAATAAAACTACTAATTTTACAATTTAAATAAATTAATTAAACTAAAAATACAAATTAATTAAAAAGTAAAAGTTAAAATAAAACTAATAATAATAATAATAATTATTAGGGTTAAATAATAATAATAATTAATTAATACCCGTAATTAATGCTGAATTAGGGCTTCTGTCCGTGTGTCAGATGGTCTCCGCGAGTTGCGGTATTTAAAACATCAAACCCCGCGAGTCGCGGGGTTTCAAATTTCAGATCTGGAGCAGTTTGAAATTTTTACGCGTTTTTTTTTATTTTCTGTTTTCTGTTTTTTTTCTATAAATAAAAGATATTTAATAAAATTTATATTATTATAAACTAAAATAAAGATAAAGAAACTTATAAAACTTAATTATTAAAAAAAATACTAAAAAAATACTTATATTTTTGTTTTTCTTTTTATATTTTTGAATAATTAAAACGTATTTTTACAAAAGCGACTTTTAATAAAAGTAAGCTAAAAATCTTTTTTTTTTTTTTATATTAGCGTTGCGCTTCCGGCGTTTAAGAGTGTCCCCGGCAGCGGCGCCAAAAATACTTGATGTTATGCGAGGTGTATATAAAATAGTTATTAATTTTAGCAGGAAATACTATTAAATACGATACAATTTTACACAAGATATTTATTTATTTATAGAATGGATATACTTAAACCTTGCTACAACACTTATAGGCAGTGTACCTAATCGTACAGTAGTGTAGTTTTTAGTAAGTCCGGTTCGTTCCACAGGGAAATCTTTAAACAAAGCTCAACGCTATATTAGTTTACTTTTATTAAAAATACAAATATATATATAAGTAATATTATTATTATAAAGGGGGGTTTTTACCGTTTAATGACCGGTTTGTCGATTTTAAGACTTTAGTCGCAGTTAAAACCTAATGTAAAATATAAAATAAATACAAGACTTAAATTAAAGCGTAAAGTAAATAACGATAATGAAATTGCGAATAATAAAAGTGCGATAAAATAAACTTACGATAATTAAAAAGTACGATAATTAAAAGTGCGATTAAATAACAATAAATAAAAGTGCGATAATTAGAAGTGCAATTAAATATAAAATAAAGGAAATTAAATATGAAATAAAAGAATTATGCTTATTTAAACTTCCGTAATCATGATGTTTGACGTGTTGATTTTAGTTTTATGCCCATGGGTTAATTGTCCTTTGTCCTGGATTATTTAATATGTCCGTCTGGTTTTTGTCCATAACAGTCCATCAGTCATAAATATAAAGTGCGAGTGTCCTCATCAAATTATTCTTATACCCGAAGTTAAATATTCCAACTAATTGGGGATTCGAATTGTAACAAGGTTTTAATACTTTGTTTAATGAATACACCAGGTTATCGACTGCGTGTAAACCAAGGTTTTACTACTTTGTTAACAATTACACCAATTACCCTTGAATGTAATTTCACCCCTGTTTTAATTATTCTAGTGGCTATTAATCCATTCCCGTGTCCGGTTAAATGAACGATTATTCGTACATATAAATACCCCGCCCATCGTGTCCGATCGAGTGTATATGGTAATTTATAGGGACGCCAAATTGTAAATCTTTATATTAACATTAACAAACTATCATTTATTTAAACAAATATAAAGCCCATTAATAGCCCATAGTCTAATTTCCACAAGTGTCGTTCTTTTGTCCAAACCCCAATTATGGTACAAAGCCCAATTACCCAATTTTAGTAATTAGCCCAACATCATGATTACTTCGTTTTAAATAAGCATAATAATAACTTAGCTACGAGACATTAATGTAAAAAGGTTGAACATAACTTACAATGATTAAAAATAGCGTAGCGTTACACGGACAGAATTTTGACTTACACCCTTACAATATTCGCTAACATACCCTTATTATTAGAATTATAATTAAAATTAAAATATAAATTATAAATATAAATATAAATTTTACGTATGAATGAGGAAGAAAAAGATGATGATTTTGATCAGAATTCGGTTGACTTTATAGGCAGTTTTCAATTTTGGGGCTCCGCGACTCGCGGTGAATTTTGCCTTCAAACTCCGCAAGTCGCGGAGTTTGAAATTCCAGCTCATATCTTGGAGTCTTTCTCTGCCGACGGTTTTTATTTATAAATATAATATATATATAATTAATATAATTAATTATATATTATATTATATTTATATACCTAGTTAACTTGTAATTTTTAGTCCGTTGCGTCGAGCGTTAAGAGTTGACTCTGGTCCCGGTTCCGGATTTTCGAACGTCCTTGCGTACAATTTTATATTTTGTACTTTGCGTTTTGAATCTTGTACTCTTGTAATTTCGAGACGTTTCTTATCAATAATTGGAACCTTTTTGATTGTCTTTTGTACTTTTGAGCTTTTTGGTCGTTTGCGTCTTCAATTCGTCGAATCTGTCTTTTGTCTTCACCTTTTATTATTTAAACGAATATCACTTGTAAATAGAACAATTGCAACTAAAAGCTTGTCTTTCTTGAGGAATAATGCTATGAAATATATGTTCGTTATTTCAATATTATTATAATTAAAAATATAGCGTTTTAGCGCTCCCCGGCAGCGGCGCCAAAAACTTGATGATGTAGCGTGAGGGTACGAAATAGTATTATTTTTACTAGGAAATACTACAAAAATATGACACAAGTTTTATTAATTTACGGATGGGATATACCTAAACCTTGCTACAACACTATAGGCAGTGTACCTAATCGTAGAGTAGTGTAGTTTTTTGTAAGTCCGGTTCGTTCCACAGGGAGCTGGTGATACTTACTATATTTTTAACTATATTTATACAAAATATATATAATTATATAAGTAGTAATATTATTATAAAAGAGAGGTTTTACCGTTTAATGACCGGTTTGTCGATTCTATATTTTAAGCGTAAAGATAAATGACGATAATTAAAGTGCGTAAAATAATGACAATAAATAAAATGACAGTAAATAAAATTGCGAGTAATAAAATGATAGTAAATAAAGATACGATGAGAAATATAATAAAAGAATTATGCTTATTTAAACTTCCGTAATCATGATGTTTGACGTGTTGATTTTAATTTATTACCATGGGTTAATTGTCCTTTGTCCTGGTTTATTTGATACATCTATCTGGTTTTTGTCCATAATAGTCCATCGGTCATAAATATAAAGTGCGAGTATCCTCGTCAAATTACCCTTATACCCGAAGTCAAATATTCCAACTGATTAAGGATTTAAACTGTGACGCAGTTATCACTTCTGTCAACAATTACACCAGTTATCACTGTATGTAATCCACCCCTGTTTTGATTAGATATGAATATTAATTTACCCACTTGATCAGTTTGAATAATCAATTACCCAACCCAATTGATTAATTAAATGATTATAACATATTCCATATGAACGTCACTAAATAGGACAACCATAATCATTATTAATTATTAGGTTAATTAATTTGAAGATAGGTTCGACAGACTCCAATGAGTTGTCACTCAATTAGACAATACCCCCCATCTATTAATAGTCAATAGTTCAATTTCCACAAGTGTCGGTCTTTTGCCCAAACCTTAATTATGGTCCAAAGTTCAATAACCCCTTCTTAATATTTTAGCCCAACATCACGATTACTTCGGCTCAAATAAGCATAATAATAACTTAGTTACGATACATTAATTTAAAAAGGAAGAACATAGCTTACAGTGGTGATTAATCGCGTAGCGTTGCACGGACAGAGTTCCTACTTTAAAACCCGTAAAACATTTCTTACAATAACCCAATTATTATTAATCTTAAATTAAACTTAATATTATAAATATAAATATAAATTACATAAGAAAGAAAGAAGATTGGAAAAAGGTGTATCTAAATCATCGATTTAGATGGCCTTTTATAGGCAAATGATAAATTGAAATTTTCACTTATGACCCCTGAACTATGCTCAATTAACAACTTTTTATTATTTAATATTATTCTTATTATGAATTATTTAAATATTATATTATATTCTTGTGCATAGTTGACTTGTACTTTCAGCTCCGTTGCGTCGAGCGTTGATAGTTGGCTCGGGTACCGGTTCCGGATTTTCGAACGTCCTTTCGTATAATTTAATATCTTGTACTTTGCATTTTGTAACTTGTACTCTTGTCATTTTTAGACGTTTCTCATCAATAAATTGAACCTTTTGAATTGTATCTTGTACATTTGAGCTTTTTGGACGTTTTGGTCTTTCAAATCTTTGTTTTTGTCTTTAAATCTTCATTTTCGATCGATTTGCGTCTTTCGTCTTCGCACTTATTTATTTAACTATTACAACTAAAAATAAGTAAATTACATTTAAAAACTTTACATATTGGAACGATATTGCTACTAAATATATGTTCATTTGGAGCACTATCAAATATCCCCACACTTGAGCGTTGCTTGTCCTCAAGCAATACAGAACTTGAAATAAAAACATACATGAATCACTTTTTTATTCATCACATTTTGTACATCAGTGATTTTGATATAGCGGTATAAACAATGACAGTAATGATGGTTAAAGGTGGGTGTGTCATCCACAGTTGCCTCGGGTTTAGGTCAACGACACTTGCAATCAAATAGCCGATTTACTTTCGGTTTCCAAAGCAAAGTGCACATTTGAAAGGTGGTTTACAGTCCCACATGACTATGAAAATGTAGATCCTTAAGGAAATTGGATATTTATGAAAACATTTGATCTTTTGAAAATTCAAGCTAGATTTTACCCTAGACAAGTTTTCCAGAATAACCCTTCACCGGTATTTGTAAAATGATTTTTGTGGGTTTTGTGGGTTTCAGATTTGAAAATTTTAGCTCAAAACTTATGGTATTGTGTCACCCACTTGCTAACCTTGTATTAGGAAAGCAACACGTCCAGTTTACTTGTTCCGTATATTACCTTTCGGTAAACTACCGTCCGGTTGTAAAGGAAAGCGATGAACAAGAAACTGTTAAGGCAATGTCTAATGACATGCAGATGATTATGGTCTTTAAACGTGTCGGATGCTAGAACTATCCTTGGTAGGAGCAATAGTAAAGATCATCCTATAATTTTTCGGTCTGGCACAAGGTCCTGTCTCCGACCATGCTATGCAACCACCGTTCTTACGGTTGACACCCGATTTGGTTCAGGTGACCTAATGAATTCCAGGTGAATTCCTAGGATTTTACGTTCAATGGTAATGAACGCATTGAAAATGGATTTTCAGAAAACAAATCGGTTTGCAATTTTGATCAAAATATTTTCTCGTTCAAGCTCGAGTTTAGATATCATTGAATTCCATGAGTTTGTAATTCTCAATCTTTAAGGTCAATCTCTAGGATTGAGTAATATCAGTCTTAAAAGCTGATTTTTGATCTTTAAGGAGATTATCCTTTCTGAGGATCTGATTCATTAGTCTTATCAAGCTAATTTGCACGGTGCCCCCCCATTGTACGAGATAAATCCTTCTCATGGTTAGGATAAATCTGACCACATGGCGACCCTGTTTGATGCTGAGGTCCGTGGATTTCCTGCTGATTTTAGAGATGACTTTTCTAGATTTTTCGTCAACCTACAGCTGGTCTGGACGACAACTTCATGACCTAAATCAAGAAGCGCGTGTCTTTTTCGGAAGACTTTACTTCCTTTTAATGATGGAATTGATTCATCGTGTAGATCCATATTTCTTTAAAATATATTACAGTAAACCGGGTAAAACTGATTAGTATCGTCCAAAGCAAAAGTACCTGCAATAATTCTTATACAAAAATGTGATAGATAGTTTTTAATTGAATAACTTGGTACATTCTCCCCACACTTAGCTTTTATTTATTCTTTTCTTTGCCTTTTTATTCTCTTCTATCCCATTTTAAATGAATTCAAGCGTTTTGTGTTGTTTCTCAATTTATGTCCTTTTCGAGGTAACGATAATTTCGGTATTATCACCTAGTTTTTACCGTTCATAAATATGTATAAACATGATTTTAAATTCATTTAGTTGAAAATTTTTCAAATTTTCACAAAATTTGGCAAATAAACTAAGTGCAAACCCGAGAGAATTTATAACCCTTCCCCACACTTGAGATCTTGCAATGCCCTCATTTGCAAGAAATCAGTAAAAATTTAAATTCATGAGGGTGATTAGTGTAGAAAAATGATTAAAAATACCGAGTTTGCAAACATATTGTTGTTATTTCACATTTGATATTTTGTTTCTTGTCGTCAAAATTAGTACCTTTTTCTGAACTTAATGACAGTCTTTGAAAGTGCGTTATTTTACCCTGTTTTGTATATAACATAAAATACAAACATACATAATTTTGAAGTTGGGTATATTACCCCACGTTCAAAAATTTATAAAATCTAATATATATATATTTTTTTTTGGCATACTTTAAATCAATTAAATTAAAAATAATGATAACAAAATTTGTCGCCCCGCCCTCGGGTAAAGTAATTTCGGTTCAACTACCTAATCTTCAACTCACGACGAATTTTAGAAATCATTTTTTTACTTAATGAAATAAAGTAAATTTTGTTTTTAAATTCACACAAAACTTAAATTTAAAAAGCATATTAATTTCATATAAAACCTACAAAATAAAAAAAAATCAGAATGGGGGAGAAAACTAGTTCTTTAGTGTCTCCTAGCGGAAAAGACCAATCGAATTCCATTCTCGGAACTACACGAGAACAGAACAACTAACTCCAAACAGCATTTTCTTTTTAGAACATTTGAATCTCCCCACACTTAGGTAGCTGTGGTGTCGAAATTGTGATTAACTTCATCGTCAATTTCTCTTTGACCATAATCAACTTGCATATCTGTGACTTTTGCTTTAAGCCATTGGTCCGATTCCTGTGTAATATCCACAATTTCAACTAGTTTCTCCTTTTCTTTAGGTGATAGATTGGATACTAACCGGTTACATAACTTAAAGTTCCCCTTACTTTTAGCATCAATAACCCGTTTAAAAAGTTTCTTCATTGAACTGTTAATAACGGGGTCATTTAATTTCGTATCAACAACGGGGTTCTTTATTATCAAGTCATCATTAGGTGTTACTTCATTTTCCCCACACTTAGGCGTTTCATTATTGTTAAGCATTACCGTTGGAGTTGGTAAAACAACATGGTTCTTATCAATCGTTTTTGTCGGTTCAACGGTTTTGGTTTGTGGATATTTAGACTGTCGAATCATAAAGGTGATCAATTTCTCATCATTACTAAGTGTCATTCTACCCTTTCTTACATCAAATAACGCCCCGGTAGACGCTAAGAATGGTCGACCTAAAATTAGAGGAACGTTTGAGTCCTCTTCTATGTCAATGACAATGAATTCGACTAGAAAGGTTAAATTACCTACTTGAACGGGTAGGTTGTCAGCAATTCCAACTGGGTGCTTAATGGTTTGATCAAGGAGTCGAACACTCATATCCGTTGGAGTTAACTCACCTACACCTAATCTCTTATATAATGAAAGAGGCATAACACTCACACTTGAACCTAAATCTGCTAGTGCATCATACATGACACAATCACTAAGTAGACAAGGAACAATAAATTCACCCGGATCACCTACCCTAGGTGGAGGTTTTGGTGGAACTGTCTTCACCGGGTTTACTTCTACTGTTTTTTTTTTCTTGCACTTTTTTATTCTTCTTCTTCTTCTTTCCAGAGGTATCACAAATTTTATTACCTATTACTTGCTCATACTCAACTCCTTTTCTTGGAAACGGGATGAGTGGTCTGTATGGTGCCACCACTGGCTTTACATACTCGGGTGGTGGTGGTGGTGGTGTAACTTCTTCATTGTTACTCACATCTAAAATCTTCCCATCTTCTGGTGCTGGTTTTTCAGAATTTGTTGAAACCATATTTACATTTTCATTCCGAGGATTTACTTCAGTATTACTCGGTAGCTTTCCTTGTTCCCTCTCACTCATCATGCTAGCAAGAGTACCTACGTGTTTTTCTAGATTCAAAATGGAAGCTTGTTGAGTTCTTAATGACTGATCAAACCTCTCATTCGTTTGAGTTTGAGTTTCAATAAATTGTGTTTGAGATTCAACTAGCTTAAATACCACTTCTTCCAGATTTGACTTTTTCTCTTCGGTTTGTTGTGGTGGTTTATACAAGCCAGGTCTTTCTTAATTGAAAGTGTTGTTTTGAGTTGGTTGGTTATTCGGACCTTGTTGGTTATACGAGTTATTGTCGGGTCCTTTTGGATTGTAAAGAATGTTTTGATTTCGATTGAAGTTTGGCCTTGGCGGTTGATAATTATTCTGATAACTATTTTCCAGCCTTTGGTTCACGTAGACAACATTCTCACGTTGTTCCATCGTTTGTTCAATGTGACAGTCTTTCATTAAGTGTGGTCCACCGCATTGCTCACAACTGATTCGTATTGCGTGAATATCTTTATTCATCTTTTCCATTCTTCTTTCGAAAGCATCTATTTTTGCGGAAACAGAATCAAAGTCATGGCTAGAATCGGCTCTAGCCGCTTTAGATGAACGATATATATCTTTCTCTTGGTGCCACTCATGAGAGTGGGAGGCTGTGTTATCAATAATTTTGTAAGCTTCAGTTGCGGTTTTCTTCATAATGGAACCACCAGCTGTTATGTCGATGTCTTTTCGTGTAGCAACATTGACACCTTGGTAAAATATTTGTACTATTTGATAAGTGTCTAAACCATGTTGAGGACATCCTCTCAACATCCTTCCGAATCTTGTCCACGCCTCATATAATGTTTCATTTGGCTTTTGCGCGAACGTAACAATTTCTCCTTGAAGTCTCACGGCTTTAGATGCCGGAAAGAATCTTTTAAGAAATTTTTCAACTAAAACATCCCATGTGTCAATCGCCCCTTCAGGTAACGATTCTAACCAATCTTTGGCTTCTCCCTTTAAAGTCCAGGGAAACAACATGAGATAGATCTGCTCATCTTCCACTTCTCGGATTTTGAATAGTGTACAAATTCTTTTAAACGTACGAAGGTGTTCGTTAGGATCTTCATTCGGTGCACCACTGAATTGGCATTGGTTAGTTACCATGTGTAGAATTTGTCCTTTGATTTCATAATCTGGAGCATTAACTTCTGGTTTAATAATGGCGTGACCTTGGCCAGTGCGCTTAGCCCTCATTCGATCTTCCATACTTAGAGGTTCTAGATTTTCCAAGATTGGATTTGTTGTATCCGAATCACTAGAGGATTCTGATTTAACGGTTTGGGGTTCAGGATCTTGGAATTGTCCTTGAATATCTTCCGGGTTCTTAGTTGTGAAATCGGGTTCAAAAGATGGATTATCGGAAATATGAGTTGGAGTACTTGGATTACTTATCTAGGGTAAAAACTAGATTTAATTTTCAAAAGATCAAATGTTTTCATAAAGATCCAATTTCCTTAATGGATCTAAATTTTTATAGTCATGTGGGACTGTAAACCATATCGTTACTACCATTGTTTATACCGCCGTATAGAAATCACTGATGTACAAAGTGTGAAGAATAAAGAAGTGATTCTAGTATTTCAAGACAATATTGCTTGAGGACAAGCAACGCTCAAGTGTGGAAATATTTGATAATGCTAAAAACGAACATATATTTCATAGCATTATTCCTCAAGAAAGACAAGCTTTTAGTTGTAATTGTTCTATTTACAAGTGATATTCGTTTAAATAATAAAAGGTGAAGACAAAAGACAGATTCGACGAATTGAAGACGCAAACGACCAAAAAGCTCAAAAGTACAAAAGACAATCAAAAAAGGTTCCAATTATTGATAAGAAACGTCTCGAAATTACAAGAGTACAAGATTCAAAACGCAAAGTACAAAATATAAAATTGTACGCAAGGACGTTCGAAAATCCGGAACCGGGACCAGAGTCAACTCTTAACGCTCGACGCAACGGACTAAAAATTACAAGTTAACTATGTATATAAATATAATATAATATATAATTAATTATATTAATTATATATATATTATATATATATAATAAAAACCGTCGGCAGAGAAAGACTCCAAGATTTGAGCTGGAATTTCAAACTCCGCGACTCGCGGAGTTTGAAGGCAAAATTCACCGCGAGTCGCGGAGCCCCAAAAATCGAAAATCCCTATAAAGCCAACCGAATTCTGATCGCAATTCATATCTTTTTCTTCTCTTATCATACGTAAACTTTATATATATATATATATATATATATATAATTTATATTTTAATTTTAATTTTAATTCTAATAATAAAGGTATGTTAGCGAATGTTGTAAGGGTGTAAGTCGAAATTCTGTCCGTGTAACGCTATGCTATTTTTAATCATTGTAAGTTATGTTCAACCTTTTTACATTAATGTCTCGTAGCTAAGTTATTATTGTGCTTATTTAAAACGAAGTAATCATGATGTTGGGCTAATTACTAAAATTGGGTAATTGGGCTTTGTACCATAATTGGGGTTTGGACAAAAGAACGACACTTGTGGAAATTAGACTATGGGCTATTAATGGGCTTTATATTTGTTTAACTAAATGAAAGTTTGTTAATGTTAATATAAAGATTTACAATTGGGCGTCCCTATAAATTACCATATACACTCGATCGGACACGATGGGCGGGGTATTTATATGTACGAATAATCGTTCATTTAACCGGACACGGGAATGGATTAATAGCCACTAGAATAATTAAAACAGGGGTGAAATTACATTCAAGGGTAATTGGTGTAATTGTTAACAAAGTAGTAAAACCTTGGTTTACACGCAGTCGATAACCTGGTGTATTCATTAAACAAAGTATTAAAACCTTGTTACAATTCGAATCCCCAATAAGTTGGAATATTTAACTTCGGGTATAAGAATAATTTGATGAGGACACTCGCACTTTATATTTATGACTGATGGACTGTTATGGACAAAAACCAGACGGGCATATTAAATAATCCAGGACAAAGGACAATTAACCCATGGGCATAAAACTAAAATCAACACGTCAAACATCATGATTACGGAAGTTTAAATAAGCATAATTCTTTTATTTCATATTTAATTTCCTTTATTTTATATTTAATTGCACTTCTAATTATCGCACTTTTATTTATTGTTATTTAATCGCACTTTTAATTATCGTACTTTTTAATTATCGTAAGTTTATTTTATCGCACTTTTATTATTCGCAATTTCATTATCGTTATTTACTTTACGCTTTAATTTAAGTCTTGTATTTATTTTATATTTTACATTAGGTTTTAACTGCGACTAAAGTCTTAAAATCGACAAACCGGTCATTAAACGGTAAAAACCCCCCTTTATAATAATAATATTACTTATATATATATTTGTATTTTTAATAAAAGTAAACTAATATAGCGTTGAGCTTTGTTTAAAGATTTCCCTGTGGAACGAACCGGACTTACTAAAAACTACACTACTGTACGATTAGGTACACTGCCTATAAGTGTTGTAGCAAGGTTTAAGTATATCAATTCTATAAATAAATAAATATCTTGTGTAAAATTGTATCGTATTTAATAGTATTTCCTGCTAATAATAAGTAAAAATAAGTTATGCGAGGTGTATAATAAGTAAAAATAAGGTTTAGGTATTTCAATATTATTTTATAACATCATCAAGTAAATTACATCAAGTAGCAACTCATTAATATTTGATAGTGCTCCAAATGAACATATATTTAGTAGCAATATCGTTCCAATATGTAAAGTTTTTAAATGTAATTTACTTATTTTTAGTTGTAATAGTTAAATAAATAAGTGCGAAGACGAAAGACGCAAATGAAGATTTAAAGACAAAAACAAAGATTTGAAAGACCAAAACGTCCAAAAAGCTCAAATGTACAAGATACAATTCAAAAGGTTCAATTTATTGATGAGAAACGTCTAAAAATGACAAGAGTACAAGTTACAAAATGCAAAGTACAAGATATTAAATTATACGAAAGGACGTTCGAAAATCCGGAACCGGTACCCGAGCCAACTATCAACGCTCGACGCAACGGAGCTGAAAGTACAAGTCAACTATGCACAAGAATATAATATAATATTTAAATAATTCATAATAAGAATAATATTAAATAATAAAAAGTTGTTAATTGAGCATAGTTCAGGGGTCATAAGTGAAAATTTCAATTTATCATTTGCCTATAAAAGGCCATCTAAATCGATGATTTAGATACACCTTTTTCCAATCTTCTTTCTTTCTTATGTAATTTATATTTATATTTATAATATTAAGTTTAATTTAAGATTAATAATAATTGGGTTATTGTAAGAAATGTTTTACGAGTTTTAAAGTAGGAACTCTGTCCGTGCAACGCTACGCGATTAATCACCACTGTAAGCTATGTTCTTCCTTTTTAAATTAATGTATCGTAACTAAGTTATTATTATGCTTATTTGAGCCGAAGTAATCGTGATGTTGGGCTAAAATATTAAGAAGGGGTTATTGAACTTTGGACCATAATTAAGGTTTGGGCAAAAGACCGACACTTGTAGAAATTGAACTATTGACTATTAATAGATGGGGGGTATTGTCTAATTAAGTGACAACTCATTGGAGTCTGTCGAACCTATCTTCAAATTAATTAACCTAATAATTAATAATGATTATGGTTGTCCTATTTAGTGACGTTCATATGGAATCTGTTATAATCATTTAATTAATCAATTGGGTTGGGTAATTGATTATTCAAACTGATCAAGTGGGTAAATTAATATTCATATCTAATCAAAACAGGGGTGGATTACATACAGTGATAACTGGTGTAATTGTTGACAGAAGTGATAACTGCGTCACAGTTTAAATCCTTAATCAGTTGGAATATTTGACTTCGGGTATAAGGGTAATTTGACGAGGATACTCGCACTTTATATTTATGACCGATGGACTATTATGGACAAAAACCAGATAGATGTATCAAATAAACCAGGACAAAGGACAATTAACCCATGGTAATAAATTAAAATCAACACGTCAAACATCATGATTACGGAAGTTTAAATAAGCATAATTCTTTTATTATATTTCTCATCGTATCTTTATTTACTGTCATTTGATTACTCGCAATTTTATTTACTGTCATTTTATTTATTGTCATTATTTTACGCACTTTAATTATCGTCATTTATCTTTACGCTTAAAATATAGAATCGACAAACCGGTCATTAAACGGTAAAACCTCCCTTTTATAATAATATTACTACTTATATAATTATATATATTTTGTATAAATATAGTTAAAAATATAGTAAGTATCACCAGCTCCCTGTGAAACGAACCGGACTTACTAAAAACTACACTACTCTACGATTAGGTACACTGCCTATAGTGTTGTTGCAAGGTTTAGGTATATCCCATCCGTAAATTAATAAAACTTGTGTCATATTTTGTAGTATTTCCTAGTAAAAATAATACTATTTCGTACCCTCACGCTACATCATCAAGTTTTTGGCGCCGCTGCCGGGGAGCGCTAAAACGCTATATTTTTAATTATAATAATATTGAAATAAAATATAATAATATAATAATATTGAAATAGAATATAATAATATAATAATATTGAAATAGAATATAATAATATAATAATATTTTAGAATCAAATTTGATACGTAAAGTTTTAAAAAGTCGTATTTATTAAATACTTCAGGGGTATATTATGTAACTTATAATTAATAATTTCTATCATGTCGCTTTCATGTGAATAGTAAATTAATTAATTTATTTTCATTTACTATTCATGAATAGTAAATGAATTAAAAAAAAAGTTTTAAAAAAAAAATTATAATTATAAAAAAATTATTAATTTGTAAAAAAAATCGTTTTTTTTAAAAAAAAATTTTAAAATCCTTAAAAAACGAAATATAAAAAAAAAATTAAAAAAAAAAGTTTTTTTTTTATTACCTTTAGATTTTTAGACTCTAGTTACAATTTTTAGTATTAAGTTTAGTTTTGCCATAGTTATTTTTATTTCTAGAATTTTTAGGTTTGCCGTAAAATCCCTTAAGTGCTTATTCCTTAGACTAAGATTTATGTGCTTTAGAATTTTGCGACGCCGTTTTTCGCGCTACTTTCTTATTTTTCGACGCCTATTTTTCGACCTTTTATTTTTCGACCTTTTTCGACGCGTTTTTTTTTCTTTCTTATTTCTCGCTATTCTAGTTTTAGGATAAGATTTTTATTCTACTTCTTATCTAAATTTCTTAAAATTACGAAAATTTATTTTAAGTGGTTAAATTGATAGACATCAAAATTTTCTGGTTCGTAGTAATAGTTGGATTTGTACGTGGACCGGGTTATTGAAGCCAAACAGTACTCAATTATATTGAGACCAAACGAATCCTGCCCCTCTGCTGCATATTTTGGCTATCCGAAACGTGGGCAAAATCAGAAAAGTCTATTGATTGGATAACTTATATAATTTTTCTTTCCTTTTTAAAAACTAATAGGATATTCAGTGAATGCACCGAGCAAGACGTTCACCGCCGGTCATACGTTCACCACCTGTAACTCGATCAAGACATCGTTTAACAAATATCGCCGCCGTTGATTTTTCTTTAGAATCGTCATCTAGTCGACCAAGTACTCCAATTCAAATTTCCGATAATCCATCTTTTGAACCCGATTTCACAACTAAGAACCCGGAAGATATTCAAGGACAATTCCAAGATCCTGAACCCCAAACCGTTAAATCAGAATCCTCTAGTGATTCGGATACAACAAATCCAATCATGGAAAATCTAGAACCTCTAAGTATGGAAGATCGAATGAGGGCTAAGCGCACGGGCCAAGGTCACGCCATTATTAAACCAGAAGTTAATGCGCTAGATTATGAAATCAAAGGACAAATCCTACACATGGTAACTAATCAGTGCCAATATAGTGGTGCGCCGAAGGAAGATCCAAACGAACATCTTCGTACGTTTAATAGGATCTGTACACTATTCAAAATCCGAGAAGTTGAGGATGAACAGATCTATCTCATGTTGTTTCCCTGGACTTTAAAGGGAGAAGCCAAAGATTGGTTAGAATCGTTACCTGAAGGGGCGATTGACACATGGGATGTTTTAGTTGAGAAATTTCTTAAAAGATTCTTTCCGGCATCTAAAGCCGTGAGACTTCAAGGAGAAATTGTTACGTTCACACAAAAGTCAAATGAAACTCTATATGAGGCGTGGACAAGATTTGGAAAGTTGTTGAGAGGATGTCCTCAACACGGTTTAGACACTTATCAAATAGTACAAATATTCTACCAAGGTGTCAACGTTGCTACACGAAAAGACATCGACATAACAGCTGGTGGTTCCATTATGAAGAAAACCGCAACTGAAGCTTACAAAATTATTGATAACACAGCCTCCCACTCTCATGAGTGGCACCAAGAGAAAGATATATATCTCTCATCTAAAGCGGCTAGAGCCGATTCTAGCCATAACTTTGATTCCGTTTCTGCAAAAATAGATGCTTTCGAGAGACGAATGGAAAAGATGAATAAAGATATTCACGCAATACGAATCAATTGTGAGCAATGCGGTGGACCACACTTAATAAAAGACTTTCACATTGAACAAACGATGGAACAACGTGAGAATGTTGTCTACATGAACCAAAGGCTGGAAAATAGTTATCAGAATAATTATCAACCGCCAAGGCCAAACTTCAATCGAAATCAAAACATTCTTTACAATCCAAAAGGACCCGACAATAACTCGTATAACCAACAAGGTCCGAATAACCAACCAACTCAAAACAACACTTTCAATCAACAAAGACCTGTCTTGTATAAACCACCACAACAAACCGACGAGAAGAAGTCAAATCTGGAAGAAGTGGTATTTAAGCTAGTTGAATCTCAAACACAATTTATTGAAACTCAAACCCAAACGAATGAGAGGTTTGATCAGTCATTTAGAACTCAACAAGCTTCCATTTTGAATCTAGAAAAACACGTAGGTACTCTTGCTAGCATGATGAGTGAGAGGGAACAAGGAAAGCTACCGAGTAATACTGAAGTAA
Source organism: Rutidosis leptorrhynchoides (assembly GCF_046630445.1). NCBI lineage: Eukaryota > Viridiplantae > Streptophyta > Magnoliopsida > Asterales > Asteraceae > Rutidosis > Rutidosis leptorrhynchoides. Next base: position 556,803,780 of record NC_092335.1, read on the forward strand.
ATCCTCGGAATGAGAATGTTAATATGGTTTCAACGAATTCTGAAAAACCAGCACCAGAAGATGGGAAGGTTTTAGATGAGAGTAACAATGAAGAAGTTACACCACCACCACCCGAGTATGTAAAGCCAATGGTGGCACCATACAAACCACCCATCCCGTTTCCAAGAAAAGGAGTTGAGTATGAGCAAGTGATAGGTAATAAAGATTGTGATACCTCTGGAAAGAAGAAGAAGAAAAAGAATAAGAAAGTGCAAGAAACAAAAGCCGTAAATATAAACCCGGTGAAGACAGTTCCACCAAAACCTCCACCTAGGGTAGGTGATCCGGGTGAATTTATTGTTCCTTGTCTACTTAGTGATTGTGTCATGTATGATGCACTAGCAGATTTAGGTGCAAGTGTAAGTGTTATGCCTCTTTCCTTATATAAGAGATTAGGTGTAGGTAAGTTAAGTCCAACGGATATGAGTGTTCGACTCTTTGATCAAACCATTAAGCACCCAGTTGGAATTGCTGACAACCTACCCATTCAAGTAGGTAATTTAACCTTTCTAGTCTAATTCATTGTCATTGACATAGAAGAGGACCCAAACATTCCTCTAATTTTAGGTCGACCATTCTTTGCGTCCACCGGGGCGTTATTTGATGTAGGAAATGGAAGAATGACACTTAAAAGTGGTGACAAATCTATCACCTTTATGATTCGAAAGTCTAAATCTCCACCAACCAAAACCGTTGAACCAGAAAAAATGATTGGTAAGAACCATGTTGTTTTACCAACTCCAACGGTAGTGCTTAATAATAATAAAACGCCTAAGTGTGGGGAAAATGAAGTAACACCTAATGATGACATGATAACAAAGAACCCTGTTATTGATACGAAATTAAATGACCCCATTATTAACAGTTCAATGAAGAAACTTTTTAAACGGGCTATTGATGCTAGAAGTAAGGGGAACTTTAAGTTATGTAACCGATTAGTATCCAATCTGTCGCCTAAAGAAAGGGCGAAGCTAGTTGAATTATGGGATATTACGGAAGAAGCCGGGCACTTAGGTAGATTCGAATGTTCTAAAAAGATAATGCTGTCTAAATTTATTTGTTCTGTTCTCGTGTAGTTCCGAGAATGGAATTCGATTGGTCTTTTCCGCTAGCAGACACTAAAGAACTAGTTTTCTCCCCCCATTCTGTTTTTTTTTATTTTGTAGGTTTTATATGAAATTAATATGCTTTTTAAATTTAAGTTTTGTGTGAATTTAAAAACAAAATTTACTTTATTTCATTAAGTAAAAAAATGATTTCTAAAATTCGTCGTGAGTTGAAGATTAGGTAGTTGAACCGAAATAATTTTAACCGAGGGCGGGACGAGAAATTTTGTTATCATTATTTTTAATTTAATTGATTTAAAGTATGCAAAAAAAAAAAATATTAGATTTTATAAATTTTTGAACGTGGGGTAATATACCCAACTTCAAAATTATGTATGTTTGTATTTTATGTTATATACAAAACAGGGTAAAATAACGCACTTTCAAAGACTGTCATTAAGTTCAGAAAAAGGTACTAATTTTGACGATAAGAAACAAAATATCAAATGTGAAATAACAACAATATGTTTGCAAACTCGGTATTTTTAATCATTTTTCTACACTAATCACCCTCATGAATTTAAATTTTTACTGATTTCTTGCAAATGAGGGCATTGCAAGATCTCAAGTGTGGGGAAGGGTTATAAATTCTTTCGGGTTTACACTTGTTTTAATTGCCAAATTTTGTGAAAATTTGAAAAAAATTTCAACTAAATGAATTCAAAATCATGTTTATACATATTTATGAACGATAAAACTAGGTGTTAATGCCGAAATTATTGTTACCTCGAGGACATAAATTGAGAAACAACCCAAAACGCCTGAATTCATTTAAAATGGGATAGAAGAGAATAAAAAGGCAAAGAAAAGAATAAATAAAAGCTAAGTGTGGGGAGAATGTACCAAGTTATTCAATTAAAAACTATCTATCACATTTTTGTATAAGAATTATTGCAGGTACTTTTGCTTTGGACGATACTAATCAGTTTTACCCGGTTTACTGTAATATATTTTAAAGAAAGATGGATCTACACGATGAATCAATTCCATCATTAAAAGGAAGTAAAGTCTTCCGAAAAAGACACGCGCTTCTTGATTTAGGTCATGAAGTTGTCGTCCAGACCAGCTGTAGGTTGACGAAAAATCTAGAAAAGTCATCTCTAAAATCAGCAGGAAATCCACGGACCTCAGCATCAAACAGGGTCGCCATGTGGTCAGATTTATCCTAACCATGAGAAGGATTTATCTCGCATAATGGGGGGGCACCGTGCAAATTAGCTTGATAAGACTAATGAATCAAATCCCCAGAAAGGATAATCTCCTTAAAGATCAAAAATCAGCTTTTAAGACTGATATTACTCAATCCTAGAGATTGACCTTAAAGATTGAGAATTACAAACTCATGGAATTCAATGATATCTAAACTCGAGCTTGAACGAGAAAATATTTTGATCAAAATTGCAAACCGATTTGTTTTCTGAAAATCCATTTTCAATGCGTTCATTACCATTGAACGTAAAATCCTAGGAATTCACCTGGAATTCATTAGGTCACCTGAACCAAATCGGGTGTCAACCGTAAGAACGGTGGTTGCATAGCATGGTCGGAGACAGGACCTTGTGCCAGACCGAAAAATCAAAGGATGATCTTTACTATTGCTCCTACCAAGGATAGTACTAGCATCCGACACGTTTTTGGACCATAATTAAAAGCCTGTCACGGGACATTGCCTTAACAGTTTCTTGTTCATCGCTTTCCTTTACAACCGGACGGTAGTTTGCCGAAAGGTAATATACGGGACAAGTAACCTGGACGTGTTGCTTTCCTAATACAAGGTTAGCAAGTGGGTAACACAAAACCACAAGTGTTGAGCTAAAATTTTTAAATCTGAAACCCACACAACCCACAAAAATATTTTGCAAACACCGATGAAGGGTTATTCCGGAAAACTTATCTAGGGTAAAAGCTAGATTAAATTTTCAAAAAGATCAAATGTTTTCATAAAGATCCAATTTCCTTAAGGATCTACATTTTCATAGTCATGTGGGACTGTAAACCACCTTTCAAATGTGCACTTTGCTTTGGAAACCGAAAGTAAATCAGCTATTTGATTGCAAGTGTCTTTGACCTAAACCCGAGGCAACTGTGGATGACACACCCACCTTTAACCATCGTTACTGTCATTGTTTATACCGCTATATCAAAATCACTGATGTACAAAATGTGATGAATAAAAAAGTGATTCATGTATGTTTTTATTTCAAGTTCTGTATTGCTTGAGGACAAGCAACGCTCAAGTGTGGGGATATTTGATAGTGCTCCAAATGAACATATATTTAGTAGCAATATCGTTCCAATATGTAAAGTTTTTAAATGTAATTTCCTTATTTTTAGTTGTAATAGTTAAATAAATAAGTGCGAAGACGAAAGATGCAAATCGCTCGAAAATGAAGATTTAAAGACAAAAACGAAGATTTGAAAGACCAAAACGTCCAAAAAGCTCAAATGTACAAGATACAATTCAAAAGGTTCAATTTATTGATGAGAAACGTCTAAAAATGACAAGAGTACAAGTTACAAAACGCAAAGTACAAGATATTAAATTATACGAAAGGACGTTCGAAAATCCGGAATCGGTACCCGAGCCAACTATCAACGCTCGACGCAACGGAGCTGAAAGTACAAGTCAACTATGCACAAGAATATAATATAATATTTAAATAATTCATAATAAGAATAATAATAAATAATAAAAAGTTGTTAATTGAGCATAGTTAAGGGGTCATAAGTGAAAATTTCAAATCAACATTTGCCTATAAAATGGAATTCACGTAGTAATGAAAAAGAACACCTTCACTTCATTTTTCTTTCTTTCCCTCTGTAAGAATATATATATTTATATTTATAATATTAAGTTTAATTTAAGTTTAATAATAATTGGGTTATTGTAAGAAATATTTTACGGGTTTTAAAGTCGAAACTCTTCCCGTGTAACGCTACGCGATTAATCACCACTGTAAGCTATGTTCTTCCTTTTTAAATTAATGTATCGTAACTAAGTTATTATTATACTTATTTGAGCCGAAGTAATCGTGATGTTGGGCTAAAATATTAAGAAGGGGTTATTGAACTTTGGACCATAATTAAGGTTTGGGTAAAAGACCGACACTTGTGGAAATTGGACTATTGACTATTAATAGATGGGGGGTATTGTCTAATTGAGTGACAACTCATTGGAGTCTGTCGAACCTATCTTCAAATTAATTAACCTAATAATTAATAATGATTATGGTTGTCCTATTTAGTGACGTTCATATGGAATCTGTTATAATCATTTAATTAATCAATTGGGTTGGGTAATTGATTATTCATTCTGATCAAGTGGATGAATTAATATTCATAAACTAATTAAAACAGGGGTGGATTACATACAGTGATAACTGGTGTAATTGTTGACAGAAGTGATAGCTGCGTCACAGTTTAAATCCTTAATCAGTTGAAATATTTGACTTCGGGTATAAGGGTAATTTGACGAGGATACTCGCACTTTATATTTATGACCGATGGACTATTATGGACAAAAACCAGATAGACGTATCAAATAAACCAGGACAAAGGACAATTAACCCATGGTAATAAATTAAAATCAACACGTCAAACATCATGATTACGGAAGTTTAAATAAGCATAATTCTTTTATTATATTTCTCATCGTATCTTTATTTACTGTCATTTTATTACTCGCAATTTTATTTACTGTCATTTTATTTATTGTCATTATTTTACGCACTTTAATTATCGTCATTTATCTTTACGCTTAAAATATAGAATCGACAAACCAGTCATTAAACGGTAAAACCCCCCTTTTATAATAATATTACTACTTATATAATTATATATATTTTGTATAAATATAGTTAAAAATATAGTAAGTATCACCAGCTCCCTGTGGAACGAACCGGACTTACTAAAAACTACACTACTCTACGATTAGGTACACTGCCTATAAGTGTTGTAGCAAGGTTTAGGTATATCCACTCGATAAATAAATAAATAAAACTTGTGTAATATTTCGTCGCATTTTGTAGTAAAAACTTGATGTGTTGGATATATAAAATACGATACAATAGTTATTAATTATACGCATTTTATTAATTATATTACTTATTTCCTGCTAATAATAGTATATAACTAAATAATAGTATCAAGTATTTTTATTATATTTATAAATAAAAACCGTCGGCAGAGAAAGACTCCAAGATATGAGCTGGAATTTCAAACTCCGCGACTTGCGGAGTTTGAAGGCAAAATTCACCGCGAGTCGCGGAGCCCCAAAATTGAAAACTGCCTATAAAGCCAACCGAATTCTGATCAAAATCATATCTTTTTCTTCTCTTATCATACGTAAAATTTATATATATATATATAATTTATATTTTAATTTTAATTATAATTCTAATAATAAGGGTATGTTAGCGAATATTGTAAGGGTGTAAGTCGAAATTCTGTCCGTGTAACGCTACGCTATTTTTAATCATTGTAAGTTATGTTCAACCTTTTTACATTAATGTCTCGTAGCTAAGTTATTATTATGCTTATTTAAAACGAAGTAATCATGATGTTGGGCTAATTACTAAAATTAGGTAATTGAGCTTTGTACCATAATTGGGGTTTGGACAAAAGAACGACACTTGTAGAAATTAGACTATGGGCTATTAATGGGCTTTATATTTGTTTAACTAAATGATAGTTTGTTAATGTTAATATAAAGATTTACAATTGGGCGTCCCTATAAATTACCATATACACTCGATCGGACACGATGGGCGGGGTATTTATATGTACGAATAATCGTTCATTTAACCGGACACGGGAATGGATTAATAGCCACTAGAATAATTAAAACAGGGGTGAAATTACATTCAAGGGTAATTGGTGTAATTGTTAACAAAGTAGTAAAACCTTGGTTTACACGCAGTCGATAACCTGGTGTATTCATTAAACAAAGTATTAAAACCTTGTTACAATTCGAATCCCCAATTAGTTGGAATATTTAACTTCGGGTATAAGAATAATTTGATGAGGACACTCGCACTTTATATTTATGACTGATGGACTGTTATGGACAAAAACCAGACGGACATATTAAATAATCCAGGACAAAGGACAATTAACCCATGGGCATAAAACTAAAATCAACACGTCAAACATCATGATTACGGAAGTTTAAATAAGCATAATTCTTTTATTTCATATTTAATTTCCTTTATTTTATATTTAATTGCACTTCTAATTATCGCACTTTTATTTATTGTTATTTAATCGCACTTTTAATTATCGTACTTTTTAATTATCGTAAGTTTATTTTATCGCACTTTTATTATTCGCAATTTCATTATCGTTATTTACTTTACGCTTTAATTTAAGTCTTGTATTTATTTTATATTTTACATTAGGTTTTAACTGCGACTAAAGTCTTAAAATCGACAAACCGGTCATTAAACGGTAAAAACCCCCCTTTATAATAATAATATTACTTATATATATATTTGTATTTTTAATAAAAGTAAACTAATATAGCGTTGAGCTTTGTTTAAAGATTTCCCTGTGGAACGAACCGGACTTACTAAAAACTACACTACTGTACGATTAGGTACACTGCCTATAAGTGTTGTAGCAAGGTTTAAGTATATCCATTCTATAAATAAATAAATATCTTGTGTAAAATTGTATCGTATTTAATAGTATTTCCTGCTAAAATTAATAACTATTTTATATACACCTCGCATAACATCAAGTATTTAAATAAATACTATCAAGTAAAAATAATATTAAAATACTTGATGTTATGCGAGGTGTATATAAAATAGTTATTAATTTTAGCAGGAAATACTATTAAATACGATACAATTTTACACAAGATATTTATTTATTTATAGAATGGATATACTTAAACCTTGCTACAACACTTATAGGCAGTGTACCTAATCGTACAGTAGTGTAGTTTTTAGTAAGTCCGGTTCGTTCCACAGGGAAATCTTTAAACAAAGCTCAACGCTATATTAGTTTACTTTTATTAAAAATACAAATATATATATAAGTAATATTATTATTATAAAGAGGGGTTTTTACCGTTTAATGACCGGTTTGTCGATTTTAAGACTTTAGTCGCAGTTAAAACCTAATGTAAAATATAAAATAAATACAAGACTTAAATTAAAGCGTAAAGTAAATAACGATAATAAAATTGCGAATAATAAAAGTGCGATAAAATAAACTTACGATAATTAAAAAGTACGATAATTAAAAGTGCGATTAAATAACAATAAATAAAAGTGCGATAATTAGAAGTGCAATTAAATATAAAATAAAGGAAATTAAATATGAAATAAAAGAATTATGCTTATTTAAACTTCCGTAATCATGATGTTTGACGTGTTGATTTTAGTTTTATGCCCATGGGTTAATTGTCCTTTGTCCTGGATTATTTAATATGTCCTTCTGGTTTTTGTCCATAACAGTCCATCAGTCATAAATATAAAGTGCGAGTGTCCTCATCAAATTATTCTTATACCCGAAGTTAAATATTCCAACTAATTGGGGATTCGAATTGTAACAAGGTTTTAATACTTTGTTTAATGAATACACCAGGTTATCGACTGTGTGTAAACCAAGGTTTTACTACTTTGTTAACAATTACACCAATTACCCTTGAATGTAATTTCACCCCTGTTTTAATTATTCTAGTGGCTATTAATCCATTCCCGTGTCCGGTTAAATGAACGATTATTCGTACATATAAATACCCCGCCCATCGTGTCCGATCGAGTGTATATGGTAATTTATAGGGACGCCCAATTGTAAATCTTTATATTAACATTAACAAACTATCATTTAGTTAAACAAATATAAAGCCCATTAATAGCCCATAGTCTAATTTCCACAAGTGTCGTTCTTTTGTCCAAACCCCAATTATGGTACAAAGCCCAATTACCCAATTTTAGTAATTAGCCCAACATCATGATTACTTCGTTTTAAATAAGCATAATAATAACTTAGCTACGAGACATTAATGTAAAAAGGTTGAACATAACTTACAATGATTAAAAATAGCGTAGCGTTACACGGACAGAATTTCGACTTACACCCTTACAATATTCGCTAACATACCCTTATTATTAGAATTATAATTAAAATTAAAATATAAATTATAAATATAAATATAAATTTTACGTATGAATGAGGAAGAAAAAGATGATGATTTTGATCAGAATTCGGTTGGCTTTATAGGCAGTTTTCAATTTTGGGGCTCCGCGACTCGCGGTGAATTTTGCCTTCAAACTCCGCAAGTCGCGGAGTTTGAAATTCCAGCTCATATCTTGGAGTCTTTCTCTGCCGACGGTTTTTATTTATAAATATAATATATATATAATTAATATAATTAATTATATATTATATTATATTTATATACCTAGTTAACTTGTAATTTTTAGTCCGTTGCGTCGAGCGTTAAGAGTTGACTCTGGTCCCGGTTCCGGATTTTCGAACGTCCTTGCGTACAATTTTATATTTTGTACTTTGCGTTTTGAATCTTGTACTCTTGTAATTTCGAGACGTTTCTTATCAATAATTGGAACCTTTTTGATTGTCTTTTGTACTTTTGAGCTTTTTGGTCGTTTGCGTCTTCAATTCGTCGAATCTGTCTTTTGTCTTCACCTTTTATTATTTAAACGAATATCACTTGTAAATAGAACAATTGCAACTAAAAGCTTGTCTTTCTTGAGGAATAATGCTATGAAATATATGTTCTTTTTTAGCATTATCAAATATCCCCACACTTGAGCGTTGCTTGTCCTCAAGCAATACAGAACTTGAAATAAAAACATACATGAATCACTTTTTTATTCATCACACTTTGTACATCAGTGATTTTGATATAGCGGTATAAACAATGACAGTAATGATGGTTAAAGGTGGGTGTGTCATCCACAGTTGCCTCGGGTTTAGGTCAACGACACTTGCAATCAAATAGCCGATTTACTTTCGGTTTCCAAAGCAAAGTGCACATTTGAAAGGTGGTTTACAGTCCCACATGACTATTAAAATGTAGATCCTTAAGGAAATTGGATCTTTATGAAAACATTTGATCTTTTTGAAAATTTAATCTAGCTTTTACCCTAGATAAGTTTTCCGGAATAACCCTTCACCGGTGTTTGCAAAATATTTTTGTGGGTTGTGTGGGTTTCAGATTTGAAAATTTTAGCTCAACACTTGTGGTTTTGTGTTACCCACTTGCTAACCTTGTATTAGGAAAGCAACACGTCCAGTTTACTTGTCTCGTATATTACCTTTCGGCAAACTACCGTCCGGTTGTAAAGGAAAGCGATGAACAAGAAACTGTTAAGGCAATGTCCCGTGACATGCAGATGATTATGGTCTTATTAACGTGTCGGATGCTAGAACTATCCTTGGTAGGAGCGATAGTAAAGATCATCCTATAATTTTTCGGTCTGGCACAAGGTCCTGTCTCCGACCATGCTATGCAACCACCGTTCTTACGGTTGACACCCGATTTGGTTCAGGTGACCTAATGAATTCCAGGTGAATTTCTTAGGATTTTACGTTCAATGGTAATGAACGCATTGAAAATGGTTTTTCAGAAAACAAATCGGTTTGTATTTTTTATCAAAATATTTTCTCGTTCAAGCTCGAGTTTAGATATCATTGAATTCCATGAGTTTGAATTCTCAATCTTTAAGGTCAATCTCTAGGATTGAGTGATATCAGTCTTAAAAGCTGATTTTTAATCTTTAAGGAGATTATCCTTTCTGGGGATCTGATTCATTAGTCTTATCAAGCTAATTTGCACGGTGCCCCCCCATTGTACGAGATAAATCCTTCTCATGGTTAGGATAAATCTGACCACTTGGCGACCCTGTTTGATGCTGAGGTCCGTGGATTTCCTGCTGATTTTAGTGATGACTTTTCTAGATTTTTCGTCAACCTACAGCTGGTCTGGACGACAACTTCATGACCTAAATCAAGAAGCGCGTGTCTTTTTCGGAAGACTTTACTTCCTTTTAATGATGGAATTGATTCATCGTGTAGATCCATCTCTTCTTTTCTTTCATCGGGTAAAACAGTTTAGTTTAGTCCAAAGCAAAAGTATTTTCAGTTATTTGTTACAGATATATGTGACAAATGTTTAAGATAACTTGGTAAATTTTCCCACACTTGGCTTTTATTTTCCTTTTTATCGTCCTCTATTCCATTTTAAATGAATTTTAACATTTTAGTTTGTTTCTCAATTTATGTCCTTTCCGAGGTAACAATAATTTCGGTGTTAAAACCTAGTTTTATCGTTCATAAATATGTATAACATGATTTTGAGTTCATTTAATTGAAAATTTTTTTTTTTTTAAAAATTTTACTAGAATTGGGTAGTTAGTATATAAGACTAGGGCTGTTCTTTATTATCAGAGAGCACTAGATTCTAATACAACTACTGCTTTACTAGTTTTTTTAATGGTAACCAAGTGTTTAAGATAAAAATTTTAAAATCCGAAAGAATTTAACCCCTTCCCACACTTAAGATCTTGCAATGCCCTCATTTGCAAGAAATCAGTAACAATTTAAATTATTGAGGGTGATTAGTATGAAAATGATTAAATTTTACCAAAGTTTCCAAATATATTGGCGTTTGTTTGCTGAATGATAAATGGTGCACATCATTTGTTCATTCCGTCTTATTGTTATTTCACATATATTTTGCATCTTGTCGTCAAATTTAGTTGCTTTTGCTGAACTTAATGCCAGTCTTTGAAAATGCATTGTTTTACCCTGTTGTGTACATAAGATAAACTGCAAACATATATACATATTTTTGAAGTTTGGTATATTACCCCACATTCAAAAATTATTAAAATCTAAGAATAAAAGTTAGATAATTATAAAAATGATTACAATATTAACAAAAGTATTAAACGTATCAATAATTACAAATTACAAAAAAAAAAAAATAATAATAATAAGTAAACTAAGGATGATATTGGTACCAAAGGGGTTCCAGGCATAACCATAAGTGCTATAGAATGCTTCGGCAGGGTCATACGTAGGATACGGTGGCTGCATCTCTATAGACCAAGGAGGGAAGATGGGTTTCGGTGTAGGAATATAGTTTCTACCTATATGTTGGCAATGAGCTATGATCTGGTTCTGATGAACTTTCCAATCTTCAAATGCTCTCTGTCTAGCATTTTCGTATTCCTGAGAAGCTATAAACCTATGCATTTCTTGCATATCATTCCCCCCTCCTACATTACCTTGCTGCTGGTTTCTCTCCACCTGTGGATGTCTACCATGGTATCGTACTGCGGCGTTATTTCGCCTCTTCAAAACTTTCGCACCATGGTATACATTTAAACCTATAGTATCGCGGGGTTCCGGCTCTTCTAGTAATAATCCCCCCCGACTTATATCCACACCGAGATATTCCCCAATCAAAGTAATAAAAATACCACCTCCTATTATGCTATGTGGTCGCATCCCCCGAACCATAGCTGATAAATAATAACCCACACAATATGGTATACTTACAGCGCTTTGTGGGTCTCGAATACACATATGGTAAAACAAATCCTGTTCATTTACTTTTTCTTTGTTCTTACCCCTTTGTGTAATCGAATTAGCTAAAAACCTATGTATCACTCTTAATTCGGCTCTATCTATATCCAAATAAGAGTAATTTCCCCCTTTGAAACGGTGATGGCTTGTCATTTGACTCCACACACCGTGTGTATCAAAATTTTCATCTATCTTTCTACCGTTTAGTATCAATCCTCTACAATCGGCAGACGCTAACTCCTCAGGCGTATATATACGTAAAGCCTGAGCCATGTCCAGTAAAGACATGTGGCGCATCGAACCGCCTAACAAAAATCTAATAAAAGAACGATCGGTTAAACTAGCTACCCGATCATTCAACTCTATACTACATAACAATTCTTCACACCATACTTTATATACAGGTCTACGTATGGTGAATAAATGTACCCAGTCATTAAAAGAAGAATTACCATACCTCTGTACAAGTAATTCCCTAATTGGCCCGACCAATTCTACAGCTTCTAAGGGTCCCCATTCTATGACCCTCGGTACCTCAACAACCTTAGAATGAAGAGTATGCAAACCCCGTTGATATTTTGGATAATCTATCCAAAGTCTGTCAAATCTCAGGTTCGGGTGCAACTCTTCCAAGTGCATATCAGAAAAGGTCATGACTGGATGAGGTATATCCTGCTTGTAGTAGTTATCCACCTCCTGTTGTTCCAAATTCTCAGCAGGAGCATTGCGGGCTTGGGATGAAGATTCACCCCTTTCATTCTGCAAAACACATCAAACACAATTTTTGTGCATCCAAATATGCATTAGTGTCAGCAAAATCATTAATCAAAATAATTACAATGACATTATCAATTTATATCAAACTTAAGCTCATTTTCACATTTTTATCAAATCTACACTTTTTCATATAAGCATATACGAAAATGTTCGCCAAGTTCATAAGCATTCAACTCAAATAACATGTCAAAATAATCATTACTAGCAATCAAACAAGTCTCAAATGGCATTATCTTTCAAAAATCAAGTTCATGAATTTTAGACTTGAAAAAGTCCACTTTAATTCTCAAAATCATGTTTAGGCTCAAAGTTTGGATCATTTAACTACCTAGACATGTTACACTACTCAATTTAGCAACAATTCATGACAAAAATCGGCCATAACCTGTTTATATCAAAAAGCCCCAAATTGCTCAAGAACACAAACCCTAGATTATTCAAAATTTGAAGTTTAAGGCTTCTAATCATGTTAAACAGCATCAATCTAGGTTATACAAGCATAATACATAAACAATTTAAGTCTAATTACACTAAAAAGCATCAAAATCAAATTGGGGAAAAATTTGCTCAAGAACACCAAATTTCGGATTAAATGGTGTTTAGGTGTAGAAATTTACCGTTTTTCTTGAGTAATTCTTAGATAGCATCCTTCTCAACATGATTTTAGCAAAAGATTTGGTGATTAACGGTTAAAAATTGGGATTTTGGGGTGTATTTTTCGGGTTTTTGGGGTTTTTGTTCGCTGTTCTTCGCAGTGTTTTTGGGTGGGGGAGTGAACTGCTCTGTTTTTTACGTTTTATTTTTTTTTCTGGGAATTGGTCCCTCCGCGAGTCGCGGTAAAATACCCTTTAAACTCCGCGACTCGCGGAGTTTTTTTTTTTTTTTTTTTTTTTATAATCATTAACTTTTGAAACAATTAAGTACTTAATTTTAAAATTTTGTTTCCCTTGTTATTTAGGACGAGGTCGTTTCGGATCGATGTCCTAGTCCGTCCTTCGACAAAATTTTAAAATTTGTCTTTTTGTAGCGATTGTTTTAAAAGCTAAGATTTTTGGGTTTTTTCAATGTTTTTGGCATACTCTAATTCAATAAGATTAAAAATAATGATAATAAAAGTTCTCGTCCCTCCCTCGGGTAAAGCAATTTCGGTTCAAAGACCTAGTCTTCAACTTACGACGAATTTAAAAATCATATTCTTAACTTAATGAGATAAAGTAAATTTTTGTTTTTAAATTCAAACAACTTAAATATAAAATTCAAAATTATTATTAAAAATTCACACCAAACTTAAAATTTGAAATGCATAAAATTAAAAATTAATATTTTAAAAATTAAAAATTTACACCAAACTTTTATCAAAAATTTATAAATTCATTAATCTTAATTTATACCAGCATAACATCGCTATATCGTATTTTTAGTATTTTAATTTATCGTTTTTATAATTATCTAACTTTTATTCTTAGATTTTAATAATTTTTGAATGTGGGGTAATATACCAAACTTCAAAAATATGTATATATGTTTGCAGTTTATCTTATGTACACAACAGGGTAAAACAACGCATTTTCAAAGACTGGCATTAAGTTCAGCAAAAGCAACTAATTTTGACGACAAGATGCAAAATATATGTGAAATAACAACAAGACGGAATGAACAAATGATGTGCACCATTTATCATTCAGCAAACAAACGCCAATATATTTGGAAACTTTGGTAAAAATTTAATCATTTTCACACAAATCACCCTCAATAATTTAAATTGTTACTGATTTCTTGCAAATGAGGGCATTGCAAGATCTTAAGTGTGGGGAGGGGTTAAATTCTTTCGGATTTTAAAATTTTTATCTTAAACACTTGGTTACCATTAAAAAAACTAGTAAAGCAGTAGTTGTATTAGAATCTAGTGCTCTCTGATAATAAAGAACAGCCCTAGTCTTATATACTAACTACCCAATTTTAGTAAAATTTTTTAAAAAAAAAAAAAATTTCAATTAAATGAACTCAAAATCATGTTATACATATTTATGAACGATAAAACTAGGTTTTAACACCGAAATTATTGTTACCTCGGAAAGGACATAAATTGAGAAACAAACTAAAATGTTAAAATTCATTTAAAATGGAATAGAGGACGATAAAAAGGAAAATAAAAGCCAAGTGTGGGAAAATTTACCAAGTTATCTTAAACATATGTCACATATATCTGTAACAAATAACTGAAAATACTTTTGCTTTGGACTAAACTAAACTGTTTTACCCGATGAAAGAAAAGAAGAGATGGAACTACACGATGAATCAATTCCATCATTAAAAGGAAGTAAAGTCTTCCGAAAAAGACACGCACTTCTTGATTTAGGTCATGAAGTTGTCGTCCAGACCAGCTGTAGGTTGACGAAAAATCTAGAAAAGTCATCACTAAAATCAGCAGGAAATCCACGGACCTCAGCATTAAACAGGGTCGCCAAGTGGTCAGATTTATCCTAACCATGAAAAGGATTTATCTCGTACAATGGGGGGCACCGTGCAAATTAGCTTGATAAGACTAATGAATCAGATCCCCAGAAAGGATAATCTCCTTAAAGATTAAAAATCAGCTTTTAAGACTGATATCACTCAATCCTAGAGATTGACCTTAAAGATTGAGAATTCAAACTCATGGAATTTAATGATATCTAAACTCGAGCTTGAACGAGAAAATATTTTGATCAAAATTATAAACCGATTTGTTTTCTGAAAACCCTATTTTTAATGCGTTCATTACCATTGAACGTAAAATCCTAGGAATTCACCTGGAATTCATTAGGTCACCTGAACTAAATCGGGTGTCAACAGTAAGAACGGTGGTTGCATAGCATGGTCAAAGACAGGACCTTGTGCCATACCGAAAAATTATAAGGGTGAGCTTTACTATTGCTCCTACCAAGGATAGTAATTGTGTCCGACACGTTACAGACCATAATTAAAAGCATGTCAGGGGACATTGCCTTATCAGTTGCTTGTTCAACGCTTTCCTTTCAACCGGACGGTAGTTTGCCGAAAGATAATATACGGAACAAGTAAACTGGACGTGTTGCTTTCCAAATACAAGGTTAGCAAGTGGGTGACACAAAACCGCAAGTTTTGAGCTAAAATTTTCAAATCTGAAACCCACCAAACCTACAAAAATATTTTGCAAACACCGGTAAAGGGTTATCCCGAAAAACTTATCTAGGGTAAAAACTAGATTTAATTTTCAAAAGATCAAATGTTTTCATAAAGATCCAATTTCCTTAATGGATCTAAATTTTTATAGTCATGTGGGACTGTAAATCATATCGTTACTACCATTGTTTATACCGCCGTATAGAAATCACTGATGTACAAAGTGTGAAGAATAAAGAAGTGATTCTAGTATTTCAAGACAATATTGCTTGAGGACAAGCAACGCTCAAGTGTGGGAATATTTGATAATGCTAAAAACGAACATATATTTCATAGCATTATTCCTCAAGAAAGACAAGCTTTTAGTTGTAATTGTTCTATTTACAAGTGATATTCGTTTAAATAATAAAAGGTGAAGACAAAAGATAGATTCGACGAATTGAAGACGCAAACGACCAAAAAGCTCAAAAGTACAAAAGACAATCAAAAAAGGTTCCAATTATTGATAAGAAACGTCTCGAAATTACAAGAGTACGAGATTCAAAACGCAAAGTACAAAATATAAAATTGTACGCAAGGACGTTCGAAAATCCGGAACCGGGACCAGAGTCAACTCTTAACGCTCGACGCAACGGACTAAAAATTACAAGTTAACTATGTATATAAATATAATATAATATATAATTAATTATATTAATTATATATATATTATATATATATAATAAAAACCGTCGGCAGAGAAAGACTCCAAGATTTGAGCTGGAATTTCAAACTCTGCGACTCGCGGAGTTTGAAGGCAAAATTCACCGCGAGTCGCGGAGCCCCAAAAATCGAAAATCCCTATAAAGCCAACCGAATTCTGATCGCAATTCATATCTTTTTCTTCTCTTATCATACGTAAAATTTATATATATATATATATAATTTATATTTTAATTTTAATTTTAATTCTAATAATAAAGGTATGTTAGCGAATGTTGTAAGGGTGTAAGTCGAAATTCTGTCCGTGTAACGCTACGCTATTTTTAATCATTGTAAGTTATGTTCAACCTTTTTACATTAATGTCTCGTAGCTAAGTTATTATTGTGCTTATTTAAAACGAAGTAATCATGATGTTGGGCTAATTACTAAAATTGGGTAATTGGGCTTTGTACCATAATTGGGGTTTGGACAAAAGAACGACACTTGTGGAAATTAGACTATGGGCTATTAATGGGCTTTATATTTGTTTAACTAAATGAAAGTTTGTTAATGTTAATATAAAGATTTACAATTGGGCGTCCCTATAAATTACCATATACACTCGATCGGACACGATGGGCGGGGTATTTATATGTACGAATAATCGTTCATTTAACCGGACACGGGAATGGATTAATAGCCACTAGAATAATTAAAACAGGGGTGAAATTACATTCAAGGGTAATTGGTGTAATTGTTAACAAAGTAGTAAAACCTTGGTTTACACGCAGTCGATAACCTGGTGTATTCATTAAACAAAGTATTAAAACCTTGTTACAATTCGAATCCCCAATTAGTTGGAATATTTAACTTCGGGTATAAGAATAATTTGATGAGGACACTCGCACTTTATATTTATGACTGATGGACTGTTATGGACAAAAACCAGACGGACATATTAAATAATCCAGGACAAAGGACAATTAACCCATGGGCATAAAACTAAAATCAACACGTCAAACATCATGATTACGGAAGTTTAAATAAGCATAATTCTTTTATTTCATATTTAATTTCCTTTATTTTATATTTAATTGCACTTCTAATTATCGCACTTTTATTTATTGTTATTTAATCGCACTTTTAATTATCGTACTTTTTAATTATCGTAAGTTTATTTTATCGCACTTTTATTATTCGCAATTTCATTATCGTTATTTATTTTACGCTTTAATTTAAGTCTTGTATTTATTTTATATTTTACATTAGGTTTTAACTGCGACTAAAGTCTTAAAATCGACAAACCGGTCATTAAACGGTAAAAACCCCCCTTTATAATAATATTACTTATATATATATTTGTATTTTTAATAAAAGTAAACTAATATAGCGTTGAGCTTTGTTTAAAGATTTCCCTGTGGAACGAACCGGACTTACTAAAAACTACACTACTGTACGATTAGGTACACTGCCTATAAGTGTTGTAGCAAGGTTTAAGTATATCCATTCTATAAATAAATAAATATCTTGTGTAAAATTGTATCGTATTTAATAGTATTTCCTGCTAAAATTAATAACTATTTTATATACACCTCGCATAACATCAAGTATTTTTGGCGCCGCAAACTTGATGATGTTTCTAAAGAAAAATCAACGGCGGCAATATTCGCTAGATGTCTTGATCGAGTTATAGGTGGTGAACGTATGAAAGGTGGTGAACGTTTTACTCGGTGCATTCACTGAATATCCTATTAGTTTTTAAAAGGAAAGAAAAATTATATAAGTTATCCAATCAATAGACTTTTCTGATTTTGCCCACGTTTCGAATAGCCAAAAGATGCAGCAGAGGGGCAGGATTCGTTTGGTCTCAATATAATTGAGTACTGTTTGGCTCCAATAACCCGGTCCACGTACAAATCCAACTATTACTACGAACCAGAAAATTTTGATGTCTATCAATTTAACCACTTAAAATAAATTTTCGTAATTTTAAGAAATTTAGATAAGAAGTAGAATAAAAATCTTATCCTAAAACTAGAATAGCGAGAAATAAGAAAGAAAAAAAAACGCGTCGAAAAAGGTCGAAAAATAGGCGTCGAAAAATAAAAATAAGAAAGTAGCGCGAAAAACGGAGTCGCAAAATTCTAAAGCATATAAATCTTAGTCTAAGGAATAAGCACTTAAGGGATTGCAAACCTAAAAATTCTAGAAACAAAAATAACTATGGCAAAACTAAACTTAATACTAAAAATTGTAACTAGAGTCTAAAAATCTAAAGGTAATAAAAAAAAAACTTTTTTTTTTAATTTTTTTTATATATTTCATTTTTTAAGGATTTTAAAATTTTTTTTTAAAAAAAAATTTTTTTTTTTATATAAATTTTTTTTTTAAAACTTTTTTTTTTTTTTTTAAAAACGATTTTTTTTTTTAAAAAAAACGATTTTTTTTTTACAATTTTTTTTTTTTTTTAAAACGAATTTTTTTCTTAAAAAAAAACGTTTTTTTTTTACAACTTTTTTTTTTTTTAAAAAAAAACGATTTTTTTTTTTACAAATTAATAATTTTTTTTATAATTATTATTTTTTTTCAAAACTTTTTTTTTTTAATTCATTTACTATTCATGAATAGTAAATGAAAAGAAATTAATTAATTTACTATTCACATGAAAGCGACATGATAGAAATTATTAATTACAAGTTACATAATATACCCCTGAAGTATTTAATAAATACGACTTTTTAAAACTTTACGTATCTAAAATATTATTATATTATTATATTCTATTTCAATATTATTATATTATTATATTCTATTTCAATATTATTATATTATTATATTTTATTTCAATATTATTATAATTAAAAATATAGCGTTTTAGCGCTCCCCGGCAGCGGCGCCAAAAACTTGATGATGTAGCGTGAGGGTACGAAATAGTATTATTTTTACTAGGAAATACTACAAAATATGACACAAGTTTTATTAATTTACGGATGGGATATACCTAAACCTTGCTACAACACTATAGGCAGTGTACCTAATCGTAGAGTAGTGTAGTTTTTAGTAAGTCCGGTTCGTTCCACAGGGAGCTAGTGATTACGTACTATATTTTTATAAAACTATATTTATATAAATATATATATATATATATATAAGTAGTAATATTATTATAAAAGGGGGGTTTTTACCGTTTAATGACCGGTTTGTCGATTTTATATTTTTAAGCGTAAAGATAAATGACAATAATTAAAGTGCGTAAAATAAATAAATGACGATAAATAAAATAACAATAAATAAAATTGCGATAGAATATGAAATAAAAGGATTATGCTTATTTAAACTTCCGTAATCATGATGTTTGACGTTTTGATTTTAATTAGTTGTTACTCGGGTTAATTGTCCTTTGTCATGGTTTATTTGATACCTATCTGGTTTTTATCCATAATAGTCCATCGGTCATAAATATAAAGTGCGAGTGTCCTCGTCAAATTACCCTTATACCCGAAGTCAAATATTCCAACTAATTAAGGATTTAAACTGTGACGCAGTTATCACTTCTGTCAACAATTACACCAGTTATCACTGTATGTAATCTACCCCTGTTTTGATTAGATATGAATATTAATTTACCCACTTGATCAGTTTGAATAATCAATTACCCAACCCAATTGATTAATTAAATGATTATAACAGATTCCATATGAACGTCACTAAATAGGACAACCATAATCATTATTAATTATTAGGTTAATTAATTTGAAGATAGGTTCGACAGACTCCAATGAGTTGTCACTCAATTAGACAATACCCCCCATCTATTAATAGTCAATAGTTCAATTTCCACAAGTGTCGGTCTTTTGCCCAAACCTTAATTATGGTCCAAAGTTCAATTACCCAATTTTAGTAATTAGCCCAACATCACGATTACTTCGGCTCAAATAAGCATAATAATAACTTAGTTACGAGACATTAATATAAAAAGGTTGAACATAACTTACAATGATTAAAAATAGCGTAGCGTTACACGGACAGAATTTCGACTTACACACTCAAACGATCCCTATCATAAATCTTATTATTATCATAATTTAAAATTAAAATTAAGATTATTGTTATATCTTATTACATTAACATTATGATAGAGATTTTTAGATATTGATATTGATAATAGATTTTTAGGATAGAAAAAGGGATGCTTTTAAAATGATCGATAATCATCGCCTTTTATAGGCAAAATATGAAATTGAATTTTCATTTACGACCCCTGAACTATGCTAAATTAACAACTTTTTATTATTTAATATTATTCTTATTATGAATTATTTAAATATTATATTTTATTCTTGTGCATAGTTGACTCGTAATTTTTACACCGTTGCGTCGAGCGTTGAGAGTTGACTCATGTCCCGGTTTCGGATTTTCGAACGTCCTTGCGTACAATTTAATATCTTGTACTTTGCGTTTTGTAACTTGTACTCTTGTCATTTTTAGACGTTCTTCATCAATAATTTGAACCTTTTTAATTGTATCTTGTACTTTTGAGCTTTTTGGACCTTTTTGTCTTCAATTTGTCGAATCTGCCTTTTGTCTTCGCACTTATTTAATATAAACGAATATCACTTGAAAATGGAACAATTGCAACTAAAATCTTGTCTTTCTTGGGGGATAATGCTATGAAATATATGTTCCTTTTTAGCCTTATCAAAGGGTCTTGTGTATATTCGAAAATCGATCTCCGCTCGGGTTATCATCAATTAAGGGTTAAGGGGGAAGATGTCTCCAAAACCGCTTTCCGGACTCGTTATGGTAGTTATGAATTCCTCGTCATGCCATTTGGTCTCACTAACGCACCGGTGGTGTTCATGGATCTTATGAACCGCGTGTGCAAACCGTATCTCGATAAATTCGTTATTGTGTTCATCGATGATATATTGATCTATTCTAAAAATGAAGAAGAGCACGAACAACATCTCCGACTTGTGCTTGAACTCTTGAGACAAGAACGACTTTATGCCAAATTCTCCAAGTGTGAATTTTGGTTAAAGGAAGTTCAATTTCTTGGTCATGTTGTAAGTGATCAAGGTATTAAAGTCGATCTCACGAAAATCGAAGCCATTAGTAAATGGGAGACTCCTACTACTCCTACTCACATTCGTCAATTCTTGGGTCTCGCCGGGTACTATCGTAGATTCATCGAAAATTTCTCTTTGGTTGCACGTCCTCTAACCGCATTGACTCACAAGGGAAAGAAATTCATTTGGGCGACCGAACATGAATCCGCATTCCAAATCTTGAAAATGAAGCTAACCACCGCTCCTATCTTGTCACTTCCCGAAGGCAATGATGACTTTGTTGTATATTGCGATGCCTCGAAACATGGTTTTGGGTGAGTATTGATGCAACGAACGAAAGTCATTGCTTATGCTTCCCGACAACTCAAAATTCATGAATGAAACTATACGACACATGATCTCGAACTCGGAGCAGTTGTCTTTGCACTTAAAATGTGGAGACACTATCTTTATGGAACCAAGAGTACTATCTTCACCGATCACAAAAGCCTTCAACATATCTTCGATCAAAAGCAACTAAACATGAGACAACGACGGTGGATTGAAACTTTGAACGATTACAATTGCGAGCTTCGTTACCATCCCGGGAAGGCAAACGTAGTAGCCGATGCCTTAAGTCGAAAAGAAAGAGCGGTGCCTCTTCGTGTCCGAGCTTTAAACATCACCATTCACACCAACCTCAATAGTCAAATTCGTGTAGCCCAAGATGAGGCCCTCAAGGATGAAAACCTTTCACACTAGCTCTTGAACATTCTCGTCTCTCGATTCGAAATTAGGGAGACCGGACTCCGATATTACGCTGGAAGGATTTGGGTGCCTAGTTATGGGGACCTACGAAGCCTTATTTTAGATGAAGCCCATAAGTCACGATACTCGATTCACCCCGGTGCCAATAAGATGTACCACGACCTTAAACAACTATATTGGTGGCCGAACATCAAAAGGGACGTAGCTACTTATGTTTTCAAGTGTTTGACATGTTCCAAAGTCAAAGCCGAACACCAAAGACCGTCCAGACTACTTCAACAACCCGAGATCCTGCAATGGAAGTGGGAAAGAATAACGATGGATTTTATCACCAAACTACCAAAAACGACGGGCGGTTATGATACCATTTGGGTTATTGTTGACCGTCTCACCAAATCCGCACACTTCCTTGCCATGAAAGAAACGGACAAAATGGAGAAACTTGCACAACTTTACATTAAGGAGATCGTAGCCCGACACGGTGTACCTTTATCGATTATCTCCGACCGAGATGGGCGTTTCATTTCTAGATTTTGGCGTACATTGCAAGAAGCGTTGGGAACGCATTTAGACATGAGCACCGCATATCATCCACAAACCGACGGACAAAGCGAACGCACAATTCAAACTTTGGAAGACATGTTACGAGCTTGCGTGGTTGATTTCAGAAAAGCTTGGGACAAGCACTTACCTCTCGCCGAGTTCTCTTATAACAATAGTTATCACGCGAGTATTAAAGCCGCACCTTTTGAAGCGCTATATGGCCGCAAATGTCGTTCACCTCTTTGTTGGGCCGAGGTAGGCGACGTGCAAATCACCGGACCCGAACTCATTCACGAAACCACCGATAAAATCATTCAAATCCGAGATAGGCTTAGGACGGCCCGAAGTCGTCAAAAGAGCTATACCGACAAACGACGCAACGATCTTGAATTTCAAGTCGGTGACCGAGTAATGTTAAAAGTCGCACCTTGGAAGGTTGTAATCCGTTTTGGGAAACGCGGAAAGCTAAATCCGCGGTATATTGGTCCTTTCGAAATCTTGGAGCGTATTGGAACCGTTGCTTATCGTTTAGATCTTCCGCCTCAACTGAGTTCCGTTCATCCTACCTTCCATGTATCTAACTTGAAAAAGTGTCTTGCCGAACCTGATATCATCATCCCTCTCGAGGAACCTACTATTGATGATAAACTTCATTTTGTGGAGGAACCGGTTGAAATTGTGGACACCTCCGTCAAGACATTGAAACAAAGCCGAATCCCGATTGTTAAAGTCCGTTGGAATGCCAAAAGGGGACCCGAGTTTACTTGGGAAAGACAAGATCAAATGCAAAGGAAGTATCCTCATCTATTCGTGAATTCGGAAACGCAAGATCTCGAGGAAGAAACAACGACTATTACGCCTACTTAAATTTCGGGACGAAATTTCTTTTAAGGAGTAGGTAATGTAACATCCCGCCTTTTTCCATTTACTTTTCCGTTATACTAATTTAAACTCCGTTATATGTTTATAACATCTCCCGTTAATACGCGTTTTAAAATATTCCGTTTAGGTATTTTCCGCACCCGACTACAAACTCGAGGGACTAAAATTAACACGGGGCAAACTAGTTGACTAGGTCAACTAGTCCACCCCAATCACCACCATTCAACCATCTCCCTCTCTCTCTCTTTCTCTCTAGCAAGAACACACACACATTTACCAATTTCATTCAATCGTCATCTAAATTCGACCTAGGAGGCTTACAACAAAATAAATTACATATTCGTGATCCTCTCTTCATCCTCTTCATTTTGGTACCAACTTCATCTCGTTTGGGTAACATTTCTAAAACACTAGTTTTCTTTAAATTTGTGTTCTTGACTTAAAAGTATGTTAATTAGTGTCTATGGCTCATTGTGATGTCGTGTATGTAATTTGTATGCTCGATTTGTTGTTTTTGGTGTAACTAGTTCATTATGAAAATTACTTGCTAAATCCTTGATTTTGGATGATCAAATGTTATTAGATTGTTAATGTGCATGTTTTAAAAGTGTTACTAGTATCATTAGCTTCATTTTGATGTATAGATTGATTAAAGAAACTTCATAAACGCGATTATTGATTTTGTGAACTTTTGGTTAGGGTTTGATAGCTTTAAAACGAACTTTTGATGCGTTGAATACTTGTTAATGTTATTGATAAGTGTTTAGTTGTATTACATGTTTCATTACCTTCAAAACGGCATATCATACATGTAAATTGGATTCCCGGAACTTGAAATGCATCTTGATGAACTTGAAACTTTGATTTTGGACGTTTAACGAACATTCAACGAGGTTATTGTTGTCTTAAATGATAAATTTGATTTAGTTAATGTATCTAGTTGTGTTCCTTGTCGAAAGAGCTTTCCGGTGATATAAAATACATGTTCTAATTGTTTGCGGATCATAAGTTATGATTATTTGAAGTTTGGGTCGTGCACTTGTGTAATTCAGCAAACAGGACCTGTAAGCCATTTGGGACGCCGTCCCACCCTCTTGGACGCCGTCCCACTCTTCATATTAGGACACCGTCCTGATTTTTGGACGCCGTCCCACTCTTCATACTGGGACACCGTCCTGATTTTGGGACACCGTCCTGATACACTAAAACTGGCTGTTTGCTTTGGTCATTTGACATAAAAATGTTTGCTATGCTACGGACCTCCGATTAACATGAAACTTGGCCAACATGCTCATATATGATTATATAACTTAGAAAAATTGTCGGATACCCAACCCGACCCCGTTGACTTTTTCGTTGACTTTGACCCGACCAAGTTGACTTTTAATCAAACTTAACCAAATAATTGTGCAATCGTTCTAACATGTTTTTATACTTGTACCTTGCATGAAACATGACAATTTGATTCACATGCTATTATGATCGAGTCTTAACGAGCCATAGGACTAATTGAACATCTTTGACCTATCGTGTTTACTGTTATTGATACAACCTATTGTTTAGGTCAAGACTAGCATTGTTCTTTGCACACGTTTACTTGTTGAAGTACTTTACTACTCGTGCACTCAAGGTGAGATCATAGTCCCACTTTTACTCTTTTTGAACTTACATTTGGGATGAGAAAACATAAACATTTCTTTACTAAGTGAACACAAGTACAGGAAAACAAACATTCTACATACGAGTTTAGAACAAAATCCTCAATTCGATTATCATTAGTTACACTTGCCGGGTGTAAGCGAGAACTTATGTTGTATGGATCCATATGGGTTTGACAAACCCTCATTCAAACGGTTCGCTACCGTTTACGAATGAAATATATTTTCGAGAAACAGTGTATGTTCTAGCACTAAGTGATGGGGTTCTATGGAAGGAATGTTAAGCATTGATAATTGGGTGCTCGTGAAACAAACTTTTGGAATGTATTACTATTATTTCATTGATGCAAATCTTGTGGTTCACTTGTACTTACTTACTTAAACCTATGATTTCACCAACGTTTTCGTTGACAGATTTCTATGTTTTTCTCAGGTCCTTGAACGATACATGATACATGCTTCCGCTCATTATTTTGATACTTGCATTGGATGACGAGTATATATGCATACATGGAGCGTCTTTTGGCTACTTTTAAATTGTGTCGCATAAGTTTCATTTGTACTTATAACTTTGTAACGTAACTTGTGGTGGAACTATTCTCGTAAACTTTGAACAATCTTTACATTTGAAATGAATGCGACATATCTTTTGGTCAAACGTTGTTTTAAAGACTTATGACCACGTAACGGGACCTAAGTAGACGGCGCCGTCAATGACGATTTTGTCGGGTCGCTACAGCTAAGACCACCGCTCTAATACCAAGTGAAAGGACCCGTTCATATACATTATAAACGATTCACAATAGTTGATTACATTGCGAGGTATTTGACCTCTATATGATACATTTTACAAACATTGCATTCGTTTTTAAAAGACAAACTTTCTTTACATCGAAAATTGACAGGTATGCATACCATTTCATAATATCCACTATCCAACTATAAATTGATTTAATAATAATCTTTGATGAACTCAATGACTCGAATGCAACGTTCTTCGAAATATGCTATGAAAGACTCCAAGTAATATCTTTAAAATGAGCAAATGCACAGCGGAAGATTTCTTTATCACCCGAGAATAAACATGCTTTAAAGTGTCAACCAAAAGGTTGGTGAGTTCATTAGTTTATCATAATCATTTATTTCCATCATTTTAATAGACCACAAGAATTTCATTTCCAGTTCTCATAAATATACGTCCCATGCATAGAGACAAAAATAATCATTCATATGGTGAACACCTGGTAATCGACATTAACTAGATACATATAAGAATATCCCCTATCATTCCGGGATCCTCCTTCGGGCATGATATAAATTTCGAAGTACTAAAACATTCGGTACTTTGGATGGGGTTTGTTAGGCCCAATAGATCTATATTTAGGATTCGCGTCAATTAGGGTGTCTGTTCCCTAATTCTTAGATTACCAGACTTTAATAAAAAGGGGCATATTCGATTTCGATAATTCAACCATAGAATGTAGTTTCAATTACTTGTGTCTATTTCGTCAAACATTTATAAAAGCGCATGTATTCTCAGTCCCAAAAATATAAAGGGTAAAAAGGCAAATGAAACTCACCATACTGTATTTCGTAGTAAAAATACATATAACGTCATTGAACAAGTGCAAGGTTGGCCTCGGATTCACGAACCTAAATTAATTATATATATTTATGTGTTGGTTAATATTTGTCTAACAAATTAGGTCAAGTCATAGTGTACCACAATCCTAATGCTCGAGACTAATATGCAAAAGTCAACAAAAGTAAATTTGACTCAAAATAATTTCCAAAAATCTATACATGATTAATATATAGTTTAAATATCGTCGTTATATATTTTTAAATATTTTTAAAAGATTTATTAGAGTAAATAATATAATTTATTTATTAATAAATAAAATTTTATATTAAATTTATATAATAAAATATACTTTTATATATATTAAGTAATAAAATTTATAGGGTTCATTTAATATCATAAAGATAATATGATAGATATTATTAAAGTAAGTTACTACACGTAGTAAAATATGTTTGTATCACATATTTATTTGATAAAATAATATCTATAATGAATAGTAAATAAAAGTTGTATTATTTTGTAATAATAATTATTATTATAAAAATATCAATATTTATAATTACTAAGATGACATTATGATAAAACGATAATTCTAATTATGATAACTTTAATATTTACGATAATTTTTTAATATTATCTTTAAAAATAATAATTCTATTTAAAATAATAACAATAATGATATTTTATAGTAACAATGACGTTTCTATTAAAATAATAATTTTTGTTAAAATGATAGTTTTAATACTAACGATACTTTTAATAATAATAGTAATGATAAAAAATAATAAGAACGATAATTTTATCTAAATCAATATCTTATAATATTTTAATTTCATCATGATACTCTTACTCATTTATTCCTAATCGTTTCATTTAATAGCTTTTAATCGTCTTTTATATCGTGTTCATAATAATGATAATAATAGTAATCAAAATAATTAGGTGTTACAAATATTTGTTTTAATTACACTAATATTAATAATGATAGTTACTATAACATTACTAACGATAATACTAATAATTATCCTAATGGTAATATAGTAATAATAATAATAACAATAACAATAACCATTTTTAAATAATGATATATATATTAATAATGATAATAATAATAATAATAATAATAATAATAATAATAATAATAATAATAATAATAATAATAATAATAATAATAATAATAATAATAATAATAATAATAATAATAATAATAATAATAATAATAATTGGATAATAATAATAATAATACTAATTATAACTTTAACGATAATAATGATAGTAATAAATAAAAAAAATAACAATTTTTAATGATAAATCCCTTTTATTGATAAAGATAATAATAATGATAATAATAAGATAAAACTAGAACGACGATAAAAATGACGATAATAATAATCATTTTTAATAAAAATATCGAATATTCAATTGATTATAACTTCTAATCCGTTCATCGAAACCATTCTATATCTAAAGGAAAAGTTCTTAATTTTTCGCTAGCTTTCCAAGGACATGCATATCTTATACCTTATCTCAACCGCAAGTGTAACTAATTCAAGATTCAACCTAACCTGTCTAAGGGCAATATCAAAAGTACAAGCATGCATAATCCTAAATACTCGAGCACTAGTCAGGGATACACTATTAGTATGTAAAAGTTAAATTATGAGTACTCACGTATCAATATTGAGATTCAATATTGCAGGAAAGGTACGTAGACGCAACGAAAATGATAAACACTATATTGACCTCACGAGCATACCCATGAACCATACTCAATCACCTCCATAGCTATAACCCATAATTTCCTTCATCCTATCCTACTCGAAAAACAATTTCGAAATCACTCGGACAGCACTCCGTCGTAATATTTTATGTATACTAATAATATCTTGAAATAATACGGAGTAAATATATATATGTAAATCGATTGAGAGAGTTTAGAGAAAAATATTTTCAAGTTTCTATTAAATAATAAAACCTATTGAATTCTATTTATAATAGATTTTTGAATTATTAAAGTGAATTATTAAAGTATGAATTATTAAAGTGAATTATTAAAGTATATTATTAAAGTAAATTATTAAAGTATGAATTATTAAAGTGAATTATTAAAGTATGAATTATTAAAGTGAATTATTAAAGTATGAATTATTAAAGTGAATTATTAAAGTTAAAGTAAAGTAAAAATAAAGTAAAGGTAAAGTTTAACTTTAGTAAAAGTATAAAACTATGTACGTATAATACGAGTATAAATATATATAATATTAATTTAAATCGTTATATATATTTAATAAAATAAAATATAAATATCGTTATCTTTATCATTCTAGTTAAGTAATGAGTTGTCAAAAGTGGTTCTAGATATTTATAAAAGTTATATACATTTTAATAATAAAGTTTCTTTTAAACTGAAAACGTTTTTTGTACGTTTGAAACTAAATAGATCAATCGAGTCTTTATGACATTCAATCTTCCACTATCCTTTGTCTAGCTCTCAATGATTGACAATTTGTTCTTATTTATAAATCACTTTACCATTTCTCGAATATTGTTAAAATGAAAAGATTTCTCAAATCAACGTGGGCCTTTCAACAGAGACTTGTAATCATAATTTCCATATATCTGATAATTCAATCATTTGATCTTATCTTCTAATTCCAATGATAAACATTTTGAAACAGATACAATCATGTAAAGTATTTAATCTAATATTTTGTTTACGTTTCAAGTTATAATATATATACACATATACATATATAATCATATTCGTTTAATGGTTCGTGAATCGTTGGAACTTGGTCGAGGTTGAATGAATGTATGAACATAGTTTAAAATTCTTGAAATTTAACTTAACAAATATTGCTTATCGTGTCGGAACCATATAAAGATTAAAGTTTAAATTTGGTTAGAAATTTCCGGGTTGTCACAAAAAGCGCCCAAAACGACCATGGCAACGCTAATCCTAAGGTGTACAAAATCGACTATTGTCACACTCGTAACAACATGTGAGCGAAACACGGCTATCGCAATCACTAATCACACAACATGGTCCTCACGATCCCACCATCAGTGTATAAAACAACCGATAGATCACACCACAAGGTCCTTACGACCCCCCCCATCGGTGTATAAAACAACCGATAGATCACTCAACACCGGATGAAGTCAGCGGACCCCGCCAACAGTCATGCTTCACCGATATATCACAACTCCCATGATGAAGTCTGTAACATCCCGTTTTTACCGTACGTATCGAAAGGTACCTACTTAATCATTTGTACGTTTATAACTCGTTAGCTTATGCATAAATGTATGAAAATATATATATACATATATGTGCACTTGATAATGTGTGCATGTATAAGTTTAATCATGGGTTTGGTTAGCGTTAAGTCTTGTGAGACTCTTATGGAAGGCTAGGTGAACATAGGAAGCGGGTTTGGATTATGCAAGGTAAATAAAATAGAAAAGTGTATAAGTTGGCCGAGCTGTCCAGTTCTAGCCTTAGGCCGCGCCGCGACAATTGGGTCCGCGCCGCGGCATAACAAGCAAATTGGGACCAGAAGTTGGCTTAAGAAGGGTATATTTTCCCTTTATGTGTCGCGCTGCGACGATTAAGGTCGCGCCGCGACAGTCCTGCAGTTCTGATTCCGGTTTTGGCTTAAATTAAATGACTTTGAGGGACAAAATTGTAATTTGACATGTAAATCTGGTGGGAGCATTAACTCTCCACCACACATCCATTTATTTCATTTTTCATTTCCATTTTCTTTCCTATTTCTCTCCCAAAACACAAAACCCACCTAGCTTAATCTTGAGATTTGAAGTTGGAGATTTGTGAATCAAACCTAGGAGAGAGATTTAAAGTTGTTCCTTGTGTCTCTAGCTACGCGTTGATAGTCTCGGTAAGTTCTAACTCTAAGTTTGAGTTTTTATTGGTTAATGACTAGGGTTTTGGGTACTAGTGATTTGTATGACCCATTTGAGGGTAAAATGGGTGAGTTTGGGTTATGTTGTTGTAATTAAACCCTAATAGCCATAATCTAGGGTTTTGGCCTTGTGATTTGAGGTTGTAAGTGTCAATTGGTGTTGTTAGTCACTAATGCACTTTAAGATTTATGAAAGAAGGGTTAATGGGTAAGTTTAACTTGATTTGTGAGTTTAAGTGAGTTAAAATGGGTCAAAATGTACTAGTTGACCTAATGGGATGAAATGGGTATGGATTACCCTAAGTTTTGTGTTAATTGAAGTTAATAGACTTTAATTCACTAGTCTTAGTGATTAAAGTTGAGTCTTGGCCATTTATGGGCGGTTGTAAGTAGTGGAGTCATTGAATGCAAATTGGAACATTAAATGCTCAAGTGGGAGTATTGTGGTTAATCCTACTAGTTGTGAAATTGAATGTGCACTTAATGATTTAGGTACATTGCGTTGAAGCTCGGAAGTGCTAAATCATCATCCTTGTGACAAGGTGAGTGCAATAATTATATGTGTATGTATATAATTTATTTACTTGTGGGGTGTGGGTTTAAAGTTCGTTGTTGACGATACCATACACTAGAGTATATTGTGTTGTGATGAGGGTTTAAAGTTCGTTGTTGACGATACCTCACGTATGGAATTAAATTTCGATGTTGACGATGCCATACGACTATTGTAGTGAGTTGATGAGGGTTTAAAGTTCGATGTTGACGATACCTCATATGTGGGTTTAAAGTTCGGTGTTGACGATACCACATTAGTGTAGGCGAATGGGGTTTAAGTTCGATGTTGACGATACCATTTGTTGGGATGGCCTTGAGATCTTGAGTACTATAGATGTTGTGAACATCATCGTTATACTTGTATTTTAGCATAATGTGTTGTTGTGATATATGCTATTGTTATACTAGCCTTGCTATCGTGGTACTTAGCATTATACTTATGAAATGTATGCTAAGCATGTAACTAGTATGTATGCGGATTTGGTAAGTGTTTGCAAGTAAGTAGGTTATATATATGTATGTATAATTGTTGCACTCACTAAGCGTTGCTTACCCTCTCGTTGTTTACCATTTTATAGGTTCCATCTTGGACAAGGGTAAGGGCATACGGTTGGATTAGTTATCTCCCGTTATGTTGACAGGGGGTGCTTTTGGTGTTAGCTTTTGGAAGTTGGCTTAACATTTTGTATAGTTTAGCCCCAAACCATGCTCGGGTGTCATTTGGATTATAAACTATCGTTGTAGTGGGTCCAACTTGTATTGAACTTAATTAATGGCCTCCGTGCCTTTTGTAACCATTTAAATTGTTGAATGTTTAAATGGAACTCGTGGAAATGGTTTACATATTTAATTGGCGCGTAAATGTGTATTGTAATAAAAAAAAAATTATGGTATGGAATACAGGTTGGGTTGTTTCAAGTGGTATCAGAGCATGGTCTAAGGGATTTAGGCGACTTGAGATAGGTGCCTAGACTTGGACTTTATTGTGTGAGCGCTTTATGCGGGACTTGTAGGAATTTGGGTCTAATCGGGAATTGTTAGTGCCTTGGTTTATATGAACTAACCTTGTGCTAATTGTTTTGTATTGTGTTTAGCAATCATCAAGCAAGACGGATATTGTACTAGCGAGTTAATGCGACTTGCTCACGTAACAATGATTAGCTACCATTTTATCGAATGAAGACGAGAAATGGAACCGATCATAATAACGGAAGTACAAGCGAGGACGTCGAGTTTTCGGCTAAGGTTGAGGCCGTCTTTAAAAAGTTAAAAGCAGATTTTCTTACAGACGTCCGAAAGGTCTTCCAAGATTCGGTCGATGGGCAAGTGACCGATTTGATAAATGAATGAATGAAGGCCACTATCGAAGAGGCCCTAGATGCTAGAAACATTTATCCTCGCGGTGAAGGAGGTGAAGGAAGGCGGGACTTCCACAACAAAAACTTCAAGGATACTCAATCTCCGATGTTTAATGGGGTGAGGGATCTATTGAAAAGCACTTGTTGGATTTCTGATATCGAGGGAGCTTTTCGTACCGCGGAATGTCCTCCCGAAAAGAAGACGAGATATGGGTCTAGCATGCTACGTGAGGAAGGCAAGTTGTGGTGGGACGATAAAATCAATTTATACGGTGAAGAGCAATGCATGAGCTTGACATGGGAGGAGTTTAAGAAGGAATTCTTCCAAGAATACCGAACTTCTTCAGATCTTGATAGAATCCGGGACGAGTTGCATCATTTGCAACAAGGTTCAATGGACTTGGTTACTCTCAAGTCTACCTTTTTGGCAAAGACTCGCTTTTGCCCGGAATATGTTGGTGACGATCACAAGTTAATGAAAGATTTCTACCGTACTTTGAACGACGAGTTCAAGGGTAAGATTAGTCGGGGAATGGCTAAGACTTTTGAAGAGCTATACAAGTTGGCTCGGGGTTTTGAACCGGAGGTTCCAAGAAAAAGCGATTTCACTTTTTCAAAAAGAAAGTTTGAAGGTTCGAGTCATTCGAATTTTTCAAATAAAAAGAACAAGAAAAAAAAGGGTTCCGAAAGTGTCAATAGTGTGAAGAAGGGCGCTACCGGTGGTTTTGGGAACTTTGTCCCTACTAGCTAAAATTGTGGGGTACGTGGACATATGGCTCGAGATTGTCCAAAGCCAAATGCAGCAAACAAGCTCACTTGTTTTAATTGCAACAAGGAAGGACACCGAAAGTCAGAGTGTCCCGATTTGAACAACGATAATGTTAAAAGGCTAGAGAAGGCGGCGGGTACGGCTCGAGGGCGAAACTATTTGATGACTAACGAAGAAGCCAAGCAATCCAACGAAGTTGTCTCAGGTACTTTCTTGGTTAATTCCAATCCGGCACGGATTCTTTTTGATAGCGGTGCAAATTTGTCGTTTGTGTCTCCAAAATTTGTGCCTAAACTTAATAGACCATTAGCTAAGTTAAGTCGTC
Source organism: Rutidosis leptorrhynchoides (assembly GCF_046630445.1). NCBI lineage: Eukaryota > Viridiplantae > Streptophyta > Magnoliopsida > Asterales > Asteraceae > Rutidosis > Rutidosis leptorrhynchoides. The sequence goes on from NC_092335.1 coordinate 556,837,508, forward strand.
CGGAAGAAGTCGAAATAGCGGACGACAAGACGGTGCTAGTGGTCGATGTGTGCAAACATTGTGATGTTGTGTTAGGTGCCGAAAACTTTAAGATAGATCTCATTCCAATGACCTTGGGCGACTTTGATATCGTTGTTGGTATGGATTGGCTCGATCGAAATAGAGCCGATATTGCATGCCATGAAAAGTTTATTCGCATGAAGACCCCAAGTGGGGGAGAGCTAGTTATTCACGGCGATAAGCGAAGAAGACTTGTGCCGATATGTTCTTTCGCACGGGCACGTCGTTTTCTTGTTAGTGGTGGCATGGCTTTTCTTGCCCATGTTGTTGATACTCATGATGAGCCACCACCTATTCGTGAAATTCCGGTGGTTAGTGAATTCGAAGACGTTTTTCCAGACGAGTTACCGGGTGTTCCGGCGGAAAGACAAGTTGAATTTCGCATTGAGTTGGTTCCGGGAGCTACTCCCATTGTTAAAACTCCTTATCGTTTAGCACCGACGGAAATGCAAGAGTTGTTAAATCAAACCCAAGAGTTGCTTGAGAAGGTTTTTATTCGACCGAGTGCTTCGCCATGGGGCGCTCCGGTTTTATTCGTGAAAAAGAAGGATGGTAGTATGCGGATGTGCATCGATTACCGGGAGTTGAATAAAGTGACGATCAAGAATCGTTATCCGTTGCATCGGATTGACGATTTGTTTGACCAACTACAAGGTGCGACGTATTTATCTAAGATCGACCTACGGTCCGGCTATCACCAAATGCGAGTCCGTGAGGAAGATATTGAGAAAACGGCTTTTCAAACGCGTTATGGGCATTTTGAGTTTGTAGTTATGCCTTTTGGTCTTACGAATGCACCGGCGGCATTCTTGGATCTAATGAACCGAGTATGCCAACCTATGTTGGACAAGTCGGTAATTGTATTCATTGACGACATACTTGTTTATTCGAAGAATATGAACGAACATGAACGTCATTTGCGTGAAGTATTGAAGACATTGCGGAAGGAGAAGTTGTATGTGAAGTTCTCCAAATGTGAATTTTGGCTAAGGGAAGTTCAATTCCTTGGTCATATTGTGAACAAGGAGGGTATCCAAGTAGATCCGGGGAAGATAGAGATGGTGAAAAGTTGGAGACAACCGACTACGCCTACGGAGGTCCGAAGTTTTCTCGGATTGGCCGGTTATTATCGTCGGTTTATCCAAGACTTTTCTAAGATCGCCTCTTCATTGACGAAATTGACGAGGAAGAACGTGAGGTTTGTTTGGGAGAAGGAGCAAGAAATTGCTTTTCAATTGTTAAAAGAGAAGTTATGTCAAGCTCCGGTGTTGGTTTTGCCGGAAGGGGTGGAAGACATGACGGTTTATTGTGATGCCTCGTTAAATGGACTCGGGTGTGTTCTAATGCAAAGAGGTAAAGTCATCGCTTATGCCTCCCGACAATTAAAGGAACACGAGACGAGATATCCGACTCATGATCTTGAGTTAGCGGCGGTTGTGCGTGCGTTAAAAATTTGGCGCCATTACTTGTATGGTGTCAAGTGTACGATTTATTCGGATCATAAGAGTTTGAAACATCTCTTTAATCAACGAGATTTGAATTATCGTCAACGTAGGTGGATGGATGTGGTAAAATACTACGATTGTGAGATACTTTATCATTCGGGCAAGGCGAATGTGGTCGCGGATGCGTTAAGTCGAAAGAGTCCTCACCCGGCGTTACGATTGGGATTGTTACGTATGATTATTACTAACGATTTTCTTGAGAAACTTGGTAAGATTCAAATAGAGGCTTACGTTCACAACAAGCATGCGGACGAATTGTGGGACAATCGGAGTTCATTACTATGGGCTCGCGGGGTCTGTTGTCTTTTCAAGGAAGAGTGTGGGTGCCTAAGATGGGGGATTATCGACAAGTGCTACTTGATGAAGCACATAAGTCAAAGTATTCCATTCATCCGGGCGCAACGAAAATGTATCTTGATTTAAGGATAGATTATTCGTGGCCGGGCATGAAACGTGATGTTGTGAAGTATGTTGAGCAATGCGTCACGTGTTTGAAAGTTAAAGCCGAGCACCAAAGGCCGTATGGTAAGTTACAACCGTTAGAAATCCCGAAATGGAAATGGGAGCACATTACCATGGATTTCATCACAAAGTTACCTAAAACGGCGAGAACCCAATTTGATTCGATTTGGGTTATAGTTGATCGATTGACGAAAAGTGCTTTGTTTCTTCCCATTAAGGAAGCGATATCGTCGGAGACCTTGGCTAAGTTGTTTATCAAGGAAGTCATCTCACGACACGGTGTTCCTATATCTATTATTTCGGATCGAGACACCCGTTTTACATCTCGGTTTTGGGAAAAGTTTCATGAAGATATGGGTACGCAATTGAAATTGAGCACGGCGTATCATCCTCAAACGGACGGTCAAGCCGAACGTACGAATCAAACTTTGGAGGATATGTTACAGGCGTGTATTATCGATTTTGGTGGTAGTTGGGACGAGCACTTACCTTTGGTGGAATTCTCGTACAATAATAGTTATCATACTAGTATCGGGATGCCACCTTATGAGATGCTTTATGGGCATAGATGTCGAACCCCGATTTGTTGGGGTGAAGTGGGACAAAAGGAAATCGGGAGTACCGATTTGGTTTTAGAGACGAATAGTAAGATTGATGTGATTCGAGAGCATTTGAAAAAGGCTCAAGATAGGCAAAAGTCGTATGCTGACAAACGTAGACGAACGATCGAATTTCAAGAAGGTGACGTGGTGATGCTTAAGGTTTCGCCATAGAAAGGTATTATTCGATTCCGGAAATGAGGAAAGTTAGCTCCTCTGTTTATTGGACCATTCAAGGTTTTAGATCGTGTTGGTGAAGTCGCGTATTGTTTGGAATTACCCGAAGAGCTTGCGGGGATCCATAATACATTTCATGTTTCTCATCTCCGTAAGTGTCTTGCGGATGATTCGTCTTGGGTGCCATTAGACGAGATTGAGCTAAATAATAAGTTAGAGTATATCGAGGAACCGATTGCCATACTTGATGAGAAAGTCAAAAGGTTGAGACATAAAGAGGTTAGGACTTTTAAAGTTCAATGGCGCCGTAGTAAGGGTTCCGAGTTTACTTGGGAGCCCGAAGAGTTTGTGTTGGTTTATCTCCCTTCTTGTCATGCGGCTTGGATCGCGAGGACGCGCTCCGATTCAAGTGGGGGAGAGTTGTAACATCCCGTTTTTCCCGTAAGTATCGAAAGGTACCTACTTAATCATTTGTACGTTTATAACTCGTTAGCTTATGCATAAATGTATGAAAATATATATATACATATATGTGCACTTGATGATGTGTGCATGTACAAGTTTAATCATGGGTTTGGTTAGCGTTAAGTCTTGTGAGACTCTTATGGAAGGCTAGGTGAACATAGGAAGCGGGTTTGGATTGTGCAAGGTAAATAAAATAAAAAAGTGTATAAGTTGGCCGAGCTGTCCAGTTCTAGCCTTAGGCCGCGCCGCGACAATTGGGTCCGCGCCGCGGCATAACAAGCAAATTGGGACCAGAAGTTGGCTTAAGAAGGGTATATTTTCCTTTTATGTGTCGCGCCGCGACGATTAAGGTCGCGCCGCGACAGTCCTGCAGTTCTGATTCCGGTTTTGGCTTAAATTAAATGACTTTAAGGGACAAAATTGTAATTTGACATGTAAATCTGGTGGGAGCATTAACTCTCCACCACACATCCATTTATTTCATTTTTCATTTCCATTTTATTTCCTATTTCTCTCCCAAAACACAAAACCCACCTAGCTTAATCTTGAGATTTGAAGTTGGAGATTTGTGAATCAAACCTAGGAGCGAGATTTAAAGTTGTTCCTTGTGTCTCTAGCTACGCGTTGATAGTCTCGGTAAGTTCTAACTCTAAGTTTGAGTTTTTATTGGTTAATGACTAAGGTTTTGGGTACTAGTGATTTGTATGACCCATTTGAGGGTAAAATGGGTGAGTTTGGGTTATGTTGTTGTAATTAAACCTTAATAGCCATAATCTAGGGTTTTGGCCTTGTGCTTTGAGGTTGTAAGTGTTAATTGGTGTTGTTAGTCACTAATGCACTTTAAGATTTATGAAAGAAGGGTTAATGGGTAAGTTTAACTTGATTTGTGAGTTTAAGTGAGTTAAAATGGGTCAAAATGTACTAGTTGACCTAATGGGATGAAATGGGTATGGGTTACCCTAAGTTTTGTGTTAATTGAAGTTAATAGACTTTAATTCACCAGTCTTAGTGATTAAAGTTGAGTCTTGGCCATTTATGGGCGGTTGTGAGTAGTGGAGTCATTGAATGCAAATTGGAACATTAAATGCTCAAGTGGGAGTATTGTGGTTAATCCCACTAGTTGTGAAATTGAATGTGCACTTAATGATTTAGGTACATTGCGTTGAAGCTCGGAAGTGCTAAATCATCATCTTTGTGACAAGGTGAGTGGAATAATTATATGTGTATGTATATAATTTATTTACTTGTGGGGTGTGGGTTTAAAGTTCGTTGTTGACGATACCATACACTAGAGTATATTGTGTTGTGATGAGGGTTTAAAGTTCGTTGTTGACGATACCTCACGTATGGAATTAAAGTTCGATGTTGACGATGCCATACGACTATTGTAGTGAGTTGATGAGGGTTTAAAGTTCGATGTTGACGATACCTCATATGTGGGTTTAAAGTTCGGTGTTAACGATACCACATTAATGTAGGCGAATGGGGTTTAAGTTCGATGTTGACGATACCATTCGTTGGGCTAGCCTTGAGATCTTGAGTACTATGGATGTTGTGAACATCATCGTTATACTTGTATTTTAGCATAATGTGTTGTTGTGATATATGCTATTGTTATACTAGCCTTGCTATCGTGGTACTTAGCGTTATACCTATGAAATGTATGCTAAGCATGTAACTAGTATGTATGCGGATTTGGTAAGTGTTTGCAAGTAAGTAGGTTATATATATGTATGTATAATTGTTGCACTCACTAAGCGTTGCTTACCCTCTCATTGTTTACCATTTTATAGGTTCCGTCTTGGACAAGGGTAAGGGCATACGGTTGGATTAGTTATCTCCCGTTATGTTAACAGGGGGGTGCTTTTGGTGTTAGCTTTTGGAAGTTGGCTTAACGTTTTGGGTAGTTTAGCCCTAAACCATGCTCGGGTGTCGTTTGGATTATAATCTATCGTTGTAGTGGGTCCAACTTGTATTGAACTTAATTAATGGCCTCCGTGCGTTTTGTAACCATTTAAATTGTTGAATGTTTAAATGGAACTCGTGGAAATGGTTTACATATTTAATTGGCGCGTAAATGTGTATTGTAATAAATAAAAAATTATGGTACGGAATACGGGTTGGGTTGTTTCAAAGTAAGCGGACCCCGAACGGTCATGCTTCACCGATCAACAATACCATGATGAAGTCAGCGGACCCCGAAGGTCATGCTTCACCAATCAACAATACCATGATGAAGTCAGCGGACCCCGAAGGTCATGCTTCACCAATCAAAATCCCTTTTAGCCTCGAACAATGAGTAGCGCAACATTGCGCTCTGCTACACCATAGTGAATCCTAACGGAAACCACTAACCATTCACACAATCGAGCAAGAACCACATATATCAAACATAGGCACAAAACAATAATTTTCTAAAAGAGGATCCGATACGCACACCCCTTAACCGAGGGATTCCACCTTGCTCACCATACTCGTCCATTATCTCTCAACGAGATTTACCACATTACCACCTTGGTGACAATTCAACTCCAAAATCATAGGTACAATTTAACCGAAATTGTACTCTACCACAAATCGACCAAATCTAGGTCCCGACACAAATTTCGGATCTACCATAAGCATTATCCGAAATCTCACACTAAAACCTCCTCGTGCGGGAGTGTAACTCCCCCATTTGGAATTACGTTCCATAACCGCATCTCGTACACCCGTACAATGCTACCAAAGGTAGACTTTACCAATAATTGAGTTCACACTGCCCATCACCATGTCTTGCTCCAACTTTGAGCATACCAAGGATCCTAACCTATCCTTAAACACTTCGAACGAAAAGTGTACCACAAATTACACGACTATACACTCGCAATCATCCAATTGGTTTAGTTTGTTGAATTTCACCCGATCACTCATGAACCTAAGGGTTTCACTTCGGTACCCTAAGTACAATGTAACCGTAACACAATCGGAGTCGAACACCACACTAGTAGGTATAAAAAGGCACCTAATGTCGCGTCACGTAGACTCCTTTACCAACATGCATCGAGATCAACACTCGATTTCAAGAGTTTCAATCCACCCGACGAACCTCATGGTTCATCAACTTCAACACGAAAGCGAACACGCGCTTAACGACCGAATACCAAAACCCATTTCCATGGTTTGGTAGAAACATTTCCCAAATACTAAGGAATGCTTGGTTGCACCAAGTCTTACGCCCTTCGCCCGACAATCAAACGTCACCATAGGGTACTTTCATTAGGAATGTCACCCATATTAGTAACATGCACAACACCATTGAGACTTTAAGGGTCTCACTCAAACAAGCTTAACAACCCGATACCAACCAAAATGCTTAAGCACCCAAGGATTCGCACCATAGGATCGAGGCACAACACACCACTTATACACTCTACTGAGAGCAAACCGGAACCATAAACGTAAACCGCCCGCTTGCTACGAATTATCTCCAACGGGGAATAAAGTTTCTCTAAGACTTACGCACATACCGCATGTTATTACAAACGAACAACATATAATTTCGTACTAAAAGTACCTGATGTAGCGCTGTTGGGCTTCCGTGCTCCACTTCCCATCATGTATTCGCGCTCTAACCTCCTAACCCAATCGTCATGCAATTCGGAACACTCTGACTTCTGGTATCCCTCCATTCGGCAAATGAAACACCTGATTGAGCCTAAAGGCACCACCGTACAATCTTGTGCCAAATGACCCCGTTCCCCACACTTAAAGCATGTAAGCTTGTAACCCTTCTTACTCTTCTTCTTCACATTCCTGACGCCTTCAGGCGTACTTCGTGCCCTCTTACCATGAGCACCATGTAATCCTAACCTTGCAAGTACATATTCATCATCACTACCTCGAGGTTTGGGAAACTTCTTTTCAAACTCTTCCTTTACAACTTTAGTCACTTGGTCTCGGACCATTTCCATCATTTGTCCTTCGACCAACTCCTTGGTTACTTCCCTAACTTTGCCGGTGAAAACCGAGACATATTGTTCAAACACGGCCTTAATCTTTAACGTTAACTCATCCTTCTCTTCGTGAATAGGCTCACTCGTTCCGCATCCATCTTCCGTTTTCATTCTAAGGAATGCAAACGATTAGTTCACGAACGTATAAACCACACGCACAACACCGCCCCATCTTGCTAAACACTCATAGTACATCACTTGTTAGACACGATTTGCACCCGTAATAAGGTTTGCAAGTCCTTATTACGCATACACGCCGTATCGACTCGTTAGTACAACGACTGCCTCGCTCGATGATATAAACAAACACAAACAAAATTCTACGCGATATAAACACACGCGAGAATTGTTATCACAACACAATAGTATATTAATAATATCTGCATTACTAATATAACGTTAGTCCACCTACAAATAAGACACTAACTATAACCCATTCCGACCCGTAATCCTACAAGTCCCGCAACAAATTAAGTACACACAAAAGTCTAAGTCTAGGCACCTATCTCAAGTCACCTAAATCCCTTAGACCATGCTCTGATACCACTTGTAACAACCTAACCCGTTAACCAACCAATAACGCAAAATATAAAAAATTTCTTTGTGCAGCAAATGGCGCGGCGCGCCATGACCCCGCGCGGCGAGCAAAAGGGCCTGGACAGGCTGATGTCCCAAAAAGTCAAAAACATAAAAATGTTTGACCACTTCCCGACGTAATTAGACAAAACGGTTTTCACAACATATTATAATAGTTAAAACTAACACGTTCCATTAATAAAAAGGGTTTTACGACACCGGGCCCACATATGCCCAAATTACCCTTTAAGTACCAATTTCAAGTTTTCGACCACACGACTTTTAACACAAAATAAAGCCGAGCATGGCGATTGGGGATACGCTACCCAATCCTAATCAATCCAAAAGCAAGCCTTCTAAAGCAACTACGCGAGTCCACTAGTCCCACGCTTACCCGAGCCACCGCATCCATGCAAATCTATAAAAAGGTAAACAACGAGAGGGTAAGCTAACGCTTAGTGAGTGAGAATATACTACATACATATATATGCATAAAATGGACACGCCACACAAAACCAAATACCTCATACCAAAGTATCAAAGCCAAAAGGCAAGCTAAACCTAGCATACCGTACGTTCACTAAGCAACAAGCTAGTAACAACAACCATAAAGTAAGTCACCATCGACGATGTGAACAACGCCAATAAGCTACACCCGGAGGGTTAGCTACATCACAACAATACATTAATATATATAACATAGCGTAAAACCGCCCAAGGTTAACCAATCGTATAAAGGAATGGTACTCGAATTTCCCATCGGTGTTCGTAACAACTGTTAGTGTACAACACATATATCACTAACCCTTGGACAACACATATCCGTTCATGAAACCGTTAGCGTACAACGCATATATCACTAACTTGGACAACACATATCCATTCATAAAACCGTTAGCGTACAACACATATATCACTAACTTGGACAATACAAATCCATTCATAAAGCCGTTAATGTACAACACATATATCACTAACTTGGACAACACATATCCATTCATAAAACCGTTAATGTACAACACATATATCACTAACTTGGATAACACATATCCATTCATAAAACCGTTAATGTACAACACATATATCACTAACTTGGACAACACATATCCATTCATAAAACCATTAATGTACAACACATATATCACTAACTTGGACAACACATATCCATTCATAAAACCGTTAGCGTACAACACATATATCACTAACTTGGACAACACATATCCATTCATAAAAATAACCACATCACAATTCAATATCAACCCTTCGCCATTGGGGTTATATAATCCACATCACAACACGTGTGATAACGTGCACACAAAACGTGCACCACGCCAAAGGTGGTCAACCAAAATGCACAACCGTGCCAATTGGACCCATACACAAGTCCATCAAATCCACCTATATGTGAAGTGAGCTCTATAGCCGAGAATCACTTCACCCGACCCGCACTCATCCTACACATACATATGCATATAGGATATTAACACTCACTTCGAAGTCTTGATGGGTGCCAAACCAAAATCCGCAATCGCCGATAGAATGTACCTATTCCATTTATCACATAACAAGTAACACAATTAGGGTGGATTTACAAATCAACCCAAATTGACAACTAGTGCAATTTCGACCCAAATGCACTTCCAAGTACAAACCGCGCCCAAATTAACCAATAATCACTAACACAAGTGAGAATGGTCCTAATATGCCAATAAAACCCAATCATAGGTGTTAAACACCTATCTTGCCCAAAATGACACTTAAACCCTAATTTGACCCATAAGAAGTCAATATCACGCCATTAGCAAGTTTTGACACCAAAACATATTTAACTCGGTTCTATGCTTCAACTTAATCCATTTTAAGTTTATAAACCTTATTAAATCGGCAATTGGGTCATAATCATCACCAAACCCTAATTTTGACTTTAGTCAAAATTAGTCAACCACAAGAACCCTAATGGTCTCCAAAACATCAATAATCACTAATACTAGTGATTACACACTACTTTCAAGCCTTAAACATGGTTAAATCATTAATCAACCCAAAACCCGCCAAATATCAAAATAGCAAGTTTCCATAAACCCTCTTCATCAACTAAATGGGTTTTACAACTAACAATCTCAAACCCTAACATTGAATCTCAAATCAAACAATGAAATTTGGAGTTTGAACTTACCAATACCGCCAAAATGATGCCGTTGACGAGATGAACAACTTTAATACCCGAGCTTTGGCGAGAATTCGACTCCTTCTCCAAATCAAGCTCTCTCACTCTAGAACTCTTCCTCTCTCTCTCGATATGGATGAGAGTGTTTGTGTGGGTGAGAAATGAGTTCCAATGGAGTTCTAGATCAGTCTTGATGACCCCAAGCCGATCCCAAATGAAAAGACCAAAGTACCCCTCATTTAAACCTTTTAAAAATGCTGGAAATTGCTTCTGACGCATTCGGAGTGCCGCTCCATAAGGTGGAGCGCCGCTCCAACCTTCAGGTCAGTTTTCAGAAACTTGTTTTGGCCATAACTTTTTGACCGTAGCTCCGTTTTCGATGAATCAAATATTGTTGGAAACGTAATAAGATTTTCTTTCCAATGGTAAGGCTTTGAAACACCAATAAAAACTTTATTTGGGGTTGAAAAGATATGTACACACCTTGTCACTTCAGACAACGTCCAGTTTCCTTCGACGTTCGAGCAAGCAATACGTACATGCTTCGTACACTTCATACACGCATCGTACACCATAAATACATTATGTACAATAAATATTTGGGTCTTACATTATTGATAAGAAACGTCTAAAAATTACAAGAGTACAAGTCGCGGAACGCAAAGTACAAGATATATAAGCGTACGAAAAGGCGTTCGAAAATCTGGAACCGGAACATGAGCCAACTATCAACGCGCGACGCAACGGAGCTAAAATTACAAGTCAACTATGCACAAGAATATAATATAATATTTAAATAATTATATAAATTATTTATATATTATATTAAATAACGTCGACAAACTAGCAAACAAAAAATATGTGAGCTGGATCTGACGGCCATGCGATCGCATGGGAAATAGGCATAAAATCCATGCGAGTGCATGAGCCCATGCGAGTGCATGAGCCCATGCGAGTGCATGAGATTTGCACTAAAATCTCATGCGATCACATGAGTTACTGTAGCAGGCCAAGTTCTATAAAAAGTCAGTTTTTCGGACGAGTTATACACAATATATATCCTTCACAACTCTCTGTCTGTCTCAAATATATATATAATTATATTTTTAATTATAATTTTAATTTTAAATTAAGTTTAATAATAATTGGGTTATTGTAAGGAATGTTTTACGGGTTTTAAGTCGAAACTCTGTCCGTGTAACGCTACGCAATTAATCACCACTGTAAGCTATGTTCTTCCTTTTTAAATTAATGTCTCGTAACTAAGTTATTATTATGCTTATTTGAGCCAAAGTAATCGTGATGTTGGACTAAAATATTAAGACGGGGTTATTGGATTTTGTACCATAATTAAGGTTTGGACAAAAGACCGACACTTGTGGACATTGGACTATTGACTATTAATAGGTAAGGGGTATTGTCTAATTGAACGACAACTCATTAGAACCTGTCGAACCTATCTTCAAATTAGTTAATCTAATAATTATTAAAATGATTATGTATGTCCTATTTAGTGACGTTTATACGACATCTTTTGACGAGCATTCTGATCAAGTGGGTAAATTATTCGGGTCGGGTAATTGATTATTCATTCTGATCAAGTGGGTAAATTAATATTCATATCTCATTAAAACTGGGGTGGATTACATACAAGGATAATTGGTGTAATTGTTAACAAAGTATTAAAACCTTGAATTACGCGCAGTCGATAACCTGGTGTAATTATTAACAAAGTATTAAAACCTTGTTACAGTTCGAATCCCTAATTAGTTAGAATATTTGACTTCGGGAATAAGGTTAATTTGACGAGCATTTTATAATTATGACCGATGGACTATTATGGACAAAAACCAAATAGGTATCAAATAATCCAGGACAAAGGACAATTAACCCGAGTAATAAATTAAAATCAACACGTTGAACATCATGATTACGAAAGTTTAAATAAGCATAATACTTTTATTTCATATTTCAACGTACCTTTATTTACTGTCATTTTAATTACTGCAATTTACTTTATCGCAATTTAAATTCTGTCATTTATATTATCGTCATTTATCTTTACGCTTTATTTAAAATCGACAAACCGGTCATTAAACGGTAAAACCCCCTTTTATAATAATATTACTACTTATATATATATATATATATATATATATATATATATATATATATATATATATATATATATATATATATATATATATATATATATATATATATATATATAAATATATAAATAGTTAATAAAAATATAGCGTTAAACTTGGCTAGCTCCCTGTGGAACGAACCGAACTTACTAAAAACTACACTACTGTACGATTAGGTACACTGCCTATAAGTATTGTAGCAAGGTTTAGGTATATCCACTCTATAAATAAATAAATAACTTGTGTAAAATTGTATTGTATTTAATAGTATTTTGTAGTAAAAATAATAAGTATTTCGTACCTCTCCGCTCGCACATCAAGTTTTTGGCGCCGCTGCAGGGGAAATTTAACGCCGAAGCGAAACGCTATAAAAAAAAATTTATTAAGTTTTAATTTCTTTTTGTAAAAATACGTTTTAAATACAAAAATATAAAAAGAAAAACAAAATATATATGTTTTTAAGAGTTTGTTTAAAATTATAAAGTATTTTTATTTTTCTATTTTAGTTTTTAAATATAAGTTTTATTTATGTAAATATTTTATTTAAATTAAAAACAGAAAAAAAAAATATAAATATAAATAAGTATTCGGGCCTGGTACTGTAGCAGCCCAAGACCTGGACTGGTATCCGAAGCCATCCGATCGCATGGACCAGCCACATAAAACTCATGCGATCGCATGAGGCTGTCTGACAGGTCTGATCCCAGCAATTATTACGCAGTATGATTTTATTATTAATTATATTTATTAATTAACCCTAATTAGGTTTTAATTAATTAATTAGTTTTTAAATTTAGTTTTAATTTATATTTAGTAATATTAAGTTTTAATATTATTATTAATTATATAAATTAATACTTTTATAAAATAAATATAAAAATAATATTTTTATAAAAATAAGTAATTTTATCACTTTTTATATCTTTTTATATTTCGTATCTTTTTAATCGTTTATTTGTAAATTCTATATTTATCGTTCGTAATTAGTTTAAGCTATAGTTTTTGCCGTAGTTATTTTTATTTCTAGATTTTTAGGCCTTGCCGTAAAATCCCTTAAGTGCTTTTTTTTAGACTAAGATTTAGGTGCTTTAGAATTTTGCGACGCCGTTTTAAATTTTAGTGCCTATTAAGTTATTGCCGTTTTGGATATAGAATTCCCTTTAAGCTTTAATACTTTTAGACGTAAGTTTTAATTTTTAGTTTTTAGAATTCTAAGTTTCGACGCTTATTTTCTTATTTTTATTTTTCGACATTTATTTTTCGACGTTTTTCGACACACTCTTTTTCTTTCTTATTTCTCGACGTTCTAGTTTTTAGGACATAGAATTTTCTATTTCTTCTCTAAAAATTCAAAACGAAAAATTATTTTAAGCGGTTAAATTGATAGACATCCAAAATTTTCTGGTTCGTAGTAATAGTTGGATTTGTTTGTGGCGAGTTGTGGGCTTCCGATTTAAAGGGTCCTGGCTACCTGCTGCATCTATTGGCTATTCGAAACGTGGGTAAAATCAGAAAAGTCTATTAATTTGATAACTTATATAATTTTTATCTTTTATAACTAATAGGATATTCTGTGAATGCACCGAGCAAAACGTTCACCACCTTTCATACGTTCACCACCTGTAACTCGATCAAGACATCTAGCCAATATTGTCGCCGTTGATTTTTCTTTAGAATCGTCATCTAGTCGACCAAGTACTCCAACTCAAATTTCTGATAATCCATTTTTTGAACCCGACTTTACTACCGAGAACCCGGAGGATATTCAAGGACAATTCCAAGATCCTGAACCACTAATCATTCCTCCTGAACCACAAACCGTTAAATCAGAATTCTCTAATGATTCGTATTCAACAAATTCAATTATGGAAGTAATTGAACCTCTAAGTATGGAAGACCGAATGAGAGCCACACGCACTGGCCAAGGTCACGCCATTATTAAGCCAGACATTAATGCGCCAGATTATGAAATCAAAGGACAAATCCTACACATGGTAACTAATCAATGCCAATATAGTGGTACGCCGAAGGAAGATCCAAACGAACATCTTCGAACCTTTAATAGGATTTGTACTCTATTTAAAATCCGAAAAGTTGAGGATGAACAGATCTATCTCATGTTGTTTCCCTGGACTTTAAAGGGAGAAGCCAGAGATTGGTTAGAATCGTTACCTGAAGGGGCGATTGATACATGGGATGTCTTAGTTGAAAATTTTCGTAAACCATTCTTTCCGGCATCTAAAGCCGTGAGACTTCAAGGAGAAATTGTTACATTCACGCAAAAGCCAAATGAAACTCTATATGAAGCGTGGACAAGATTTGGAAAATTGTTAAGAGGATGTCCGCAACATGGTTTAGACATTTATCAAATAGTACAAATATTCTACCAAGGATGCGACATTGCTACACGAAAAGACATCGACATAGCAGCTGGTGGTTCCATTATGAAGAAAACCACAACCGAAGCTCACAAAATCATTGATAACACAGCCTCCCACTCACATGAGTGGCACCAAGAAAAATATATCTTTCGTTCATCTAAAGCGGCTAGAGCCGATTCTAGCCATGACTTTGATTCCGTTTTCACAAAAATAGATGCTTTCGAAAGACGAATGGAAAAGATGACTAAAGATATTTACGCAATACGAATCAGTTGTGAGCAATGCGGTGGACCACACTTAACAAAAGATTGTCACATTGAGCAAATGATGGAACAACGTGAGAATGTTTCCTATATGAACCAAAGGCCGGGAAATAATTATCAAAATAATTATCAACCGCCAAGGCCAAACTTCAATCGAAATCAAAACATTCTTTACAATCCAAATGGACCCAACAATAACTCGTACAACCAACAAGGTCTGAATAACCAACCAACTCAAAACAACACTTTCAATCAACAAAGACCTGGCTTGAATAAACCACCACAACAAATCGAAGAGAAAAAGTCAAATCTGGAAGAAATGATGGCAAAGTTAATGGAATCTCAAACACAATTTATTTCATCTCAAACCCAAACAAATGAGAGGTTTGATCAGTCATTAAGAACTCAACAAGCTTCCATTTTGAATCTAGAAAAACACGTAGGTACTCTTGCTAGCATGATGAGTGAGAGAGAACAAGGAAAGCTACCAAGTTATACTGAAGTAAATCCTCGGAATGAGAATGTTAATATGGTTTCAACAAATTCTGAAAAACCAGCATCAGAAGATGGTAAGGTTTTCGATGTGAGTAACAATGAAGAAGTTACAACACTACCACCACCACCTGAGTATGTAAAGCCAGTGGTGGCACCATACAGACCACCCATCCCGTTTCTAAGAAAAGGAGTTGAGTATGAGCAAGTAATAGGTAATAAAGTTTGTGATACCTCTGGAAAGAAGAAGA
The DNA here is from genome assembly GCF_046630445.1 of Rutidosis leptorrhynchoides. NCBI lineage: Eukaryota > Viridiplantae > Streptophyta > Magnoliopsida > Asterales > Asteraceae > Rutidosis > Rutidosis leptorrhynchoides. Next base: position 556,853,051 of record NC_092335.1, read on the forward strand.
AGAATAATAAGAAAGTGCAAGAAACAAAAACTGTAAAGATAAACTCGGTGAAGACAGTTCCACCAAAAGTTCCACCCAGGTTGGGTGATCCGGGTGAATTTATTGTTCCTTGTCAACTTAGTGATTGTGTCATGTATGATGCACTAGCAGATTTAGGTGCGAGTGTGAGTGTTATGCCTCTTTCATTATATAAGAGATTAGGAGTAGGTGAGTTAAGTCCAACGGAAATGAGTGTTCGACTCTTTGATCAAACCATTAAGCACCCAGTTGGAATTGCTGATGACCTACCCGTTCAAGTGGGTAATTTAACCTTTTTAGTCGAATTTATTGTCATTGACATAGAAGAGGACCCAAATATTCCTCTAATTTTAGTTAGACCATTCTTAGCATCCACCGGGGCGTTATTTGATGTAAGAGAGGTTAGAATGACACTTAGTGATGGTGAAAAATCGATCACATTTGTGATTCGGAAGTCTAAATCTCCACCAACCAAAACTGTTGAACCAACAAAAATGATTGGTAAGAACCATGTTGTTTTACCAACTCCAACGGTAGTGCTTAACAATAATAAAACGCCTAAGTATGGGGAAGATGAAGCAACACCTAATGATGACCTGATAACAAAGAACCCCATTGTTGATACAAAATTAAATGACTCCGTTATTAATAGTTCAATGAAGAAACTTATTAAATGGATTCGCGATGCTAGAACCATGGGGAACTTTAAGTTATGTAACCGGTTAGTATCCAATCAATCGCCTAAAGAAAAGGCGAAACTAGTTGAATTTGTGGAAATTACACAGGAATCCGACCAATGGCTTAAAGCAAAAGTCACAGATATGCAAGTTGATTATGGTCCAAACGAAATTAACGATGAAGTTAATCACAATTTCAAAACCACAGCTACCTAAGTGTGGGGAGATTCAAATGTTCTAAAAGGAAAATGCTATCTAGAGTTAGTTGTTCTGTTCTCGTGTAGTTCTGAGGATGGAATTCGATTGGTCTTTTCCACTAGCAGACACTAAAGAACTAGTTTTCTCCCCCCATTCTGAATTTTTGTTTTGTAGGTTTTGTATGAAATTAATATGCATTTTTAAATTTAAGTTTTGTGTGAAGTAAAAAAAACAAAAATTACTTTATTTCATTAAGTTTAAAAAATGATTTCTAAAATTCATCGTAAGTTAAAGACTAGGTCATGGAACCGAAATTGCTTTACCCGAGGGCGGGGCGAAATATTTTGTTATCATTATTTTTAATTTTATTGATCTAAAGTATACCAAAAAAAAATTAAAAAACCCAAAAAAAATCTTTGCTTTTAAAACAATCGCTTTAAAAATGACAAATTTTAAATTTTGTCGAGGGACGGACTAGGTAAACATACCGAAACTACCTAAAGTAAAAGGAAAAAAAAATTTAAAATTATTCATTTAAATTGTTTTAATAAATAAAGATTTTATATATATATATATATATATATATATATATATATATATATATATATATATATATATATATATATATGTTTGTAGTTTATCTTATGTACAAAACAGGGTAAAACAGCGCACTTTCAAAGACTGGCATTAAGTTCAGCAAAAACTACTAATTTTGACAATAAGACGCAAAACATATGTGAAATTACAACAAAAAATATGAACGATGAGGCGCGCCATCTATCATTCGACGAGCTTAGTAATTACAAACTGAGTATCTTTAATCACTTTTCTACACTAATCACCCTCATGAATTTATAATTATAGTCTGATTTTTCATGCAAATAAGGGCATTGCAAGATCTCAAGTGTGGGGAAGGGTTATAAATTCTCTCGGGTTTACACTTAGTTTAATTGTCAAATTTTGTGAAAATTTGAAAAAATTTCAACTAAATAAATTCAAAATCATGTTCATACATATTTATGAACGATAAAACTAGGTGTTAATGTCGAAATTATTGTTACCTCGGAGAGAACATAAATGGAGAAACAACCCAAAATGCTTGAATTCATTTAAAATGGAATAGAAGAGAATAAAAAGGCAAAGAAAGAAATAAATAAAAGCTAAGTGTGGGAAGAATTTACCAGTTTCTTTAAAACACATATCACATATTTGGTACAGATTATTGCAGGTACTTTTGCTTTGGACAAAACTAATCAGTTTTACCCGGTTTATTGTAAATACATTTGAAAGAAAAGATGGATCTACACGATGAATCAATTCCATCATTAAAAGAAAGTAAAGTCTTCCGAAAAAGACACGTACTTCTTGAATTAGGTCAGGAAGTTGTCGTCCAGACCAGCTGTAGGTTGACGAAAAATTTAGAAAAGTCATCTCTAAAATCTGCAGGAAATCCACGGACCTCAACATCAAACAGGGTCGCCAAGTGGTCAGACTTATCCTAACCATGAGAGGATCTGTCTCGTAAAATGGGGAGGGCGCCGTGCAAATTAGCTTGATAAGACTAATGAATCAGACCCTCAGAAAGGATAATCTCCTTAAAGATTAAAAATCAGCTTTTAAGCCTGATATTACTCAATCCTTGAGATTGACTTTAAAGATTGAGAATTACAAACTCATGGAATTCGATGATATCTAAACTCGAGCTTGAACGAGAAAATATTTTGATCAAATTAAAACTGATTTGTTTTCTGAAAACCTATTTTTAATGCGTTCATTACCATTGAACGTAAAATCCTTGGAATTCACCTGGAATTCATTAGGTCACCTGAACCAAATCGGGTGTCAACCGTAAGAACGGTGGTTGCATAGCATGGTCGAAGACAGGACCTTGTGCCAGACCGAAAAACTATAGGGTGATCTTTACTATTGCTCCTACAAAGGATAGTAATTGCATCCGACACGTTTTAGACCATGAACATCTGCATGTCATTAGACATTGCCTTAACAGTTGCTTGTTCAATGCTTTCCTTTACAACCGGACGGTAGTTTACCGAAAGGTAATATACGGAGCAAGTATACTGGACGTGTGCTTTCCTAATACAAGGTTAGCAAGTGGTGACACAAAACCGCAAGTTTTGAGCTAAAATTTTAAAATCTGGAACCCACAAAACTCACAAAAATATTTTGCAAACACCGGTGAAGGGTTATTTCAGAAAACTTATCTAGGGTAAAAGCTAGAATAAATTTTCAAAAGATCAAATGTTTTCATAAAGATCCAATTTCCTTAAAGGATCTAAATTTTTAATAGTCATGTGAGACTGTAAACCACATTGTTACTATCATTGTGTATACCGCTGTATTAAAATCACTGATGTATAAAGCGTGAGAATAAAAAAAAGTGATTCGAGTGAAGTGTGATTTTATTTCAAGTTCTGTATTGCTTGAGGACAAGCAACGTTCAAGTGTGGGGATATTTGATAGTGCTCTAAATGAACATATATTTAGTATCAATATCCTTCCAATATGTAAAGCTTTTAGTTACTATTGTTCTATTTTTATGTAATAATCGTTTAAATAAATAAGTGCGAAGACAAAAGAAGAAAACAACGATTTGAAGACGCAAATGACCAAAAAGCTCAAATGTACAAGTTATAATCCAAGTGGTTCCATTTATTGATGAGAAACGTCTAAAAATTACAAGAGTACAAGTCGCGGAACGCAAAGTACAAGATATATAAGCGTACGAAAAGGCGTTCGAAAATCTGGAACCGGGACATGAGCCAACTATCAACGCGCGACGCAACGGAGCTAAAATTACAAGTCAAATATGCACAATAATATAATATAATATTTAAATAATTATATAAATTATTTATATATTATATATTATATTAAATAACGTCGACAAACTAGCAAACAAAAAATATGTGAGCTGGATCTGACGGCCATGCGATCGCATGGGAAATAGGCATAAAATCCATGTGAGTGCATGAGCCCATGCGAGTGCATGAGATTTGTACTAAAATCTCATGCGATCGCATGAGTTACTGTAGCAGGCCAAGTTCTATAAAAAGTCAGTTTTTCGGACGAGTTATACACAATATATATCCTTCACAACTCTCTGTCTCTCTCAAATATATATATAATTATATTTTTAATTATAATTTTATTTTTAAATTAAGTTTAATAATAATTGGGTTATTGTAAGGAATGTTTTACGGGTTTTAAGTCGGAACTCTGTCCGTGTAACGCTACGCAATTAATCACCACTGTAAGCTATGTTCTTCCCTTTTAAATTAATGTCTCGTAACTAAGTTATTATTATGCTTATTTGAGCCAAAGTAATCATGATGTTGGACTAAAATATTCAGACGGGGTTATTGGATTTTGTACCATAATTAAGGTTTGGACAAAAGACCGACACTTGTGGACATTGGACTATTGACTATTAAAAGGTAGGGGGTATTGTCTAATTGAACGATAACTCATTAGAACCTGTCGAACCTATCTTCAAATTAGTTAATCTAATAATTATTAAAATGATTATGTATGTCCTATTTAGTGACGTTTATACGACATCTTTTACGATCATTTAATTAATTATTCGGGTCGGGTAATTGATTATTCATTCTGATCAAGTGGGTAAATTAATATTCATATCTCATTAAAACAGGGGTGAATTACATGCAAGGATAATTGGTGTAATTGTTAACAAAGTATTAAAACCTTGGATTACGCACAGTCGATAACCTGGTGTAATTATTAACAAAGTATTAAAACCTTGTTACAGTTCAAATCCCTAATTAGTTGGAATATTTGACTTCGGGAATAAGGTTAATTTGACGAGCATTTTATAATTATGACCGATGGACTATTATGGACAAAAACCAAATAGGTATCAAATAATCCAGGACAAAGGACAATTAACCCGGGTAATAAATTAAAATCAACACGTCGAACATCATGATTACGAATGTTTAAATAAGCATAATACTTTTATTTCATATTTCAACGTACCTTTATTTACTGTCATTTTAATTACTGCAATTTACTTTATCGCAATTTAAATTCTGTCATTTATATTATCGTCATTTATCTTTACGCTTTATTTAAAATCGACAAACCGGTCATTAAACAGTAAAACCCCCTTTTATAATAATATTACTACTTATATATATATATATATATATATATATATATATATATATATATATATATATATATATATATATATATATATATAATAGTAAATAAAAATATAGCGTTAAACTTGGCTAGCTCCCTGTGAAACGAACCGGACTTACTAAAAACTACACTACTGTATGATTAGGTACACTGCCTATAAGTATTGTAGCAAGGTTTAGGTATATCCACTCGATAAATAAATAAATAACTTGTGTAAAATTGTATCGTACTTAATAGTATTTTGTAGTAAAAATAATAAGTATTTCGTACCCCTCCGCTCGCACATCAGTTTGCATATAATAGCATGCATCATCTGCAGATTGAGGTTGTTGCATGGCCTTATCAACAGAAAAGGTCACACTCTCGTCATCTATACTTAATGTCAATTTCTTACCAAACACGTCTATTATTGCTCTAGCCGTGTTTAAGAATGGTCTTCCTAAGATAAGAGGAACTCGAGAATCTTCTTCCATATCCATAATCACAAAATCTGCTGAGAATACCAAAGTACCAAATTTAACTAGCATATTCTCTATTATCCCTCTAGGATATTTAATTGATCGATCAGCTAGTTGTATGCTCATTCGTGTTGGTTTTAACTCTTCAAGGCCTAGTTTAACGTATAATGAATAAGGCATTAAGTTAATACTAGCACCTAAGTCTGCTAATGCTCTTATTGAATCAAGACTACCCATTAAACATGGAATTGTGAAACTTCTGGGGTCGGAGATTTTTTCGGGTATCTTGTTCAATAATACTGCCGAACCTGCATCATTCATTGTGACAGCTGAAAGTTCTTCCATTTTTTTTCTGTTTGTGATCAGGTCTTTCAAAAACTTTGCATATCTTGGCATTCCTGAAATTACATCGATGAAAGGAAGATTGACGTTTATTGGTTTGAACATGTCAAGAAATTTTGACTGTTCGGCTTCGAGTCTTTCTTTTCTTTGTTTGCTCGGGTAAGGAAGCGGTGGTTGATATGGTTTAACGTATGGTTTAGGTCGTACTGAACCTTCTGGGATTTCAGTTTGTTTTTCATTGGCTTTCTTAACTACTGGTTCTGTCGCCTTCTCTGGTTCTGGCTGTGGTGGTGGAACAGGATAATTAGAAATGACTGGTATAACAGGTGGCATAAGCATCAAACCACTTCGGGTGGTAGTTGCTTTGGCTGCTTCATTTTGAGGGTTGGTATTCGTGTCACTCGGTAAACTCCCTGGCTTTCTTTCACCAATTAACCTTGCTAGGGTACTTACTTCTTGTTCCATATTTTGGATAGAAGCTTGTTGGTGTGTGAATGATTGCGAGTTTTGTTCATTAGTTTATTTTTGAGATGCAACAAACTGTGCTTGGGATTCCATGAGCTTTGTCATCATTTCCTCCAGCTTTGGCTTTTTCTCGTCGGTTTGTGGTGGCTTATTAAGAAAACCGGGTCTTTGCTGATTGCTAGGACCTTGTTGGTTATACGAGTTATTGTTGGGCCCACTTGGATTGTATGGGGTGTTGTAAGGTCGGTTGAAATTATTCCTTGGCGGTTGATAATTATTTTGATAATTATTTCCCGACCTTTGGTTCATGTAGGAAACATTCTCACGTTATTCCATTGTTTGCTCAACACCAAAACAATCTTTCGTCAAATGTGGTCCTCCACACTGCTCACAACTGATTCGTATCGCGTGAATATCTTTAGTCATCTTTTCCATTTGTCGCCCGAAAGCATCTATCTTTGCGGAAATAGAATCGAGGTCATGGCTAGAATCGGCTCTAGCCGCTTTAGATGAACGAAAAATTTCTTTTTCCTGATGCCACTCATGTGAGTAGGAGGCTGTGTTATCAATAATCTTGTGAGCTTCGGTAGCGGTTTTCTTCATGATGGAACCACCAGCTGCTGTGTCGATGTCCTTCCGTGTAGCGACGTCGACACCTTGGTAGAATATTTGTACTATTTGATAAGTGTCTAACCCGTGTTGAGGACATCCTCTCAACAACTTTCTGAATCTTGTCCACGCCTCATATAATGTTTCATTTGGCTTTTGCGAGAACGTAACAATTTCTCCTTGAAGTCTCACGGTTTTAGATGCCGGAAAGAATCTTTTAAGAAATTTCTCAACTAAAACATCCCATGTATCAATCGCTCCTTCGGGTAACGATTCTAACCAATCTTTGGCTTCTCCCTTTAAAATCCAGGGAAGCAACCTGTGATAGATCTGTTCATCCTCAACTTCTCTAATTTTAAATAGAGTACAGATCCTATTAAAGGTTCGAAGATGTTCATTTGGATCTTCTTTTGGCGTACCACTAAATTGGCATTGATTAGTTACCATGTGTAGGATTTGTCCTTTGATTTCATAATCTGGCGCATTAATGTCTGGTTGAATAATGGCGTGACCTTGGCCAGTGCGTGTGGCTCTCATTCAATCTTCCATACTTAGAGGTTCCTGATTTTTCATGATTGAATTTGTTGAATCTGAATCACTAGAGGATTTTGATTTAATGGTTTCTTCCTCGACAACCTCTGGTTGAATGATTGGTGGTTCAGGAGGAATAATTAGTGGTTCAGGATCTCTGAATTGTCTTGAATATCCTCTGGGTTCTCAATTGTGAGGTCGGGTTCAAAAAATAGATTATCGGAAATTTGAATTGGAGTACTCGTTCAACTAGATGATGATTCTAAAGAAAAATCAACGACGACAATATTGGCTAGATGTCTTGATCGAGTTATATGAGGTGAATGTATGAAAGGTGGTGAACGTTTTGCTCGGTGCATTCACTGAATATCCTATAAGTTATAAAGATAAAAATTATTAAAGTTATCAAATTAATTGACTTTTCTGATTTTGCCCACGTTTCGAATAGCCAATAGATGCAGCAGGTAGCTAAGACCCTTTAAATCGAAAATCCACAACTCGCCACTAACAAATCCAACTATTACTACGAACCAGAAAATTTGGATGTCTATCAATTTAACCGCTTATAATAATTTTTTGTCAAAATTTAAAGTTTTTTTTTTTAAAAAAAATTTATGTCCTAAAAACTAGCGTGTAGAAATGAAAAATAGAAAAAGCGCGTAGAAAAGCAAAAGAACTAATGTTTTACGTCTAAAGCTTAGCGTCGAAAAATCTTAAAACTAAAAGTTGCGACTAAAGGTCTAAAGGTAATAAAACTTATAATGCAATTCTAAAGGAATAACGGCAATTACTTAAAGTGGCACTAAAATCTATAAAAAAAACTAAATTCTAAAGTGGCGTCGTAAAATTATAAAACTTAAACTAAGGTAAAATGAAACTAAAATTATAACTACAAAAAAAACGGTATCTACGTATATGATTTTTGATAGAGTTTTTAGAAAAATAATCGAATTTCTAGTAAGAATGATTTTTTTTTTTTACACAAAAGTTACACACACCCTTGTTTTGATGGTGGGAACTACTCTGGTTTCTTGCCTTCTTCTCTCTGTTGCTTTTTGTTAGTCAAAGATAAACTTCCAAAATTAAAATTACTAGTATAATTTAAATTTTAATTTACATTTACATTTACAACTCTTGGATATGGAATAGAGACACACATATCAAGAGTCAAAAGACTCTGACTAGTCACATGCACACAAGACTTACGTCCAAATTTCTAGTAGTAAATTAATAGGATTATTTAAGGTCACCAAAAGTATGTGCATGTGCGTTTATTCTTTCTCTGTTGAATTGTGAGTCATTTAGGCTATCGAGTAGTATAAATATACACTTGACTTAGTTTTATCAACACACTATAACTTAACTACTTGATTACCTAATTACTAACTATAATTATATAAACTTTATATTTTTTACAAAATCTATCAATAAAACTAAAATAACATGTTTTACTTATTAATTACTAATTACTAATAAAAAAATATATTTACCACTAGTGCATGTCGTTGTAGTATATTATTTTAACTTTAAATTACTTACAAAATGACAAGACGCAGAGAATAATGTGACTTTTGATGTTCAACCAAACTAAAATAATGTTTTACAAAACGCTTTTTTTTTTGTATTAATTTAAAGCTATAAAACAAGACCTAGGCGGGAATACTTACCACGCAATACTACCTAAAGTTAATATATTATACACAAATTAACTAAACTAATTAATTAACTAAAATAAACCCGTTAAGACACTAAAAGTGTCCCCGGCAGCGGCGCCAAAAACTTGATGTATTTTCTAGGGTGTAAGAAACGGTTATCAGTTTTATATTATTTACTACAGGAAATTACCTAAATTAAACTAAAACACAATAGGCAAGTATACCTATCGTATAGTAATATAGCTAGAGTAAATTCCGGGAGGTCGATCCATGGATACTTTTATTGGGTGCTTTACTAGGTTATCTAGGTAAATTAAGTAACTAAGTTAGATTTAGTAATATATATTAATTTTAGTAACTTCGGAGGATTTACCGTTTAACGACCGGTTTGTCTTTTTAGCTTTTCTTTTTAATTTAAACAACAAGATAATAAATTTAAACTAGATTATAGCAATGAAGTAAATAAAAATTACTGCGGTAAATAAATATTACTTTAACTAAACAAGATGAAAATACAATAAAAGTGTATTATGCTTATTTAACTTCCGTAGTTACGATGTTTGACTTTTACTTTTTTACTTTTTTTTTTTACCCTGAGTTAATTTTCCTTGCACCCGTAGAATATTTAATATGTCCACCTGGAGTTGTCCAGCGCAGTCCTATAATTACAAGAATCAAATGCGAGTCTCCTCGTCATTTTATCTTGTAACTATAGTTAAATATTCTAACTAATTACTATTTAGATGGTTTGACGCGGTTGTCACGTATGTCAATAATTACACCAATTGTCACTGAATGTAACCCACCTTAATTTTAACTAGCCTTTTAACCATTAATCCATTCACGTGTCCATTTCAATGAATAATTTACCATGTATATAAGTAACCCGTCTTCCGTGTCTGGTCAACGTATGTGATTATTTATACATATAGTAAATTATAAATAGTGGTAATTTAACGAGTTGTCACTTAATTATTTTATCATACCCATTAATAGTTAAAACCCCAATCTCCCTTAAGGTCGTTCTTTATCTAAATATTAATCATTGTACAAATTAAATTAACTCATTTCCTATTTTTAGTCAAACATCATAACTACTTGGGTTAAATAAGCATAATAACAAATTAGTTACTAGACATGGTAAAAAGATAAATAAAACTTACACAAAAGTTCTTAGCTTCCATTAATTCAACGCGGTAGAAAACTTCAAATTCAACACCCGTACAATGCCAAATAATAACACACTTTTTACTACGGAGGATAACAGTAAACTGAATTGTATTTCAAACTACTACTATTAACTACTATGGAGTACTATTTTTTTTTTTTTTTTTTTTTTGTAAGTTTTGAACTCTCCTTTTTAGGTTAGTCTTGGAAATGGTTTATGTAGGCAGAATCAGGGACCAGTGACCAAACTTAATATAGTATTTTAATCCAGTGTAGTGTGACTCAATTTCCATTGTACCTAACTTGTAATATATTTAATTCCATTGCATCTCGTGGGTATGAGCTGAATTACATTGACTTTTATGGATAATTTGGGGTAAACATTTAAATCAAAGTTGTAGTGCTCTGAGTTAAGAATGTCTGGGCTTTGGATTCACCTTTTTTCGAGTCCGGGTGATTTAGTTATGATTTTTTTCGTGCAGGCGTAGAATTGGTGATTTCAATCTTTTTAACTTGTAGTCTTGAGGTGCAATGTTTTGGTCTTTTGTTGCTCATCGGAAATCTTCATTTTGAGCATTACTTCATTGATAATCCATAATAACATTTAATTCGACGCTTTAGATATTTTAACCAATTACAACCCGAAAACTACTCAAATACACATAATAATATGTTCATTGAGGACTGATATTGAGGACATAACATTCGACTAATAATAACATTAAGGACTCAAATACACATTCGACGCTTTAGATAAAATCATAACATTGAGGACTGATATTTTAACCAATTACAACCCGAAAACTACTCAAATACACATTCGACGCTTTAGATAAAATCATAACATTGAAGACTGATATTGCGACTAATAATATGTTCATTTTGAGCAATATCAAAATCCCCACACTTGAACATTGTTTGCCCTCAAGCAATACAGAACTAGAAATACTCCGAGTAATAGAAATAACACTTCACACAATTTATTCTTTTATTTTTCACTCTATTTCACACTATATACAATGATGATGATTTCTTTTTCACGTCACGATACAAATTCCGTCAATTCAATTCATAACAATGAGCAAGTTCCAAGTTAATGAAACTTAAGGGCCGTAGTTAAAGTCTTACGTGACTTAGAAAAATTTGGATCCTTAGGGAAAGTAGGAACCTGATGAAAACGTTTTGTGTTTTGAAAATGCATGCTAGTTTTTATACTAGACACATTTTTCGGATTAACCCATCACCGATGTAAGTTTTCATAAACATTTTTGTAGCTTGTGGGTTTCGTATTTTCTTTTGATTTTACGCTAAAACTTTGGCTTTGTTTACCCAGTGCTAACCCTGTATTTGGAAAGCACACATCCAGTTTACTTGTTCCGTATATTACCTTACGGCAAACTACCTTCCGGTTGTAAAGGAGAGCGAGGAACAAGAAACTGTTAAGGCGATGTCTTTTAAGACATTGCATAAAATCATAGTCAATATCGTGTCGGATGCAATTACTATCCTTTATAGGAGAAATAGTAAAGATAACCCTAGAGGTTTTTGGTCTGGCATAAGGTCCTGTCTTCGACCATGCTATGCAACCACCGTTCTTACGGTTGATACCCGATTTGGTTCAGGTGACCTAGTGAATTCCGGCGAATTCCTAGAATTTTACGTTCAACAGTAATGAACGCATTAAAAATAAGTTTTTTTGAAAACAAATCGGTTTTATATTTTTCAAAACATTTTCTCGGTCAAGTTCGAGTATAGATATCATTGAATTCCATGATTCTGTAATTCTCAATCTTTAAGGTCAATCTTAATATCAGGCTTAAATACTGATTTTTGATCTTTAAGGAGATTATCCTTTCTGGGGATCTGGTTCATCAGGCTTATCTGGCTGATTTGCATGGCATCCTCCCCATTTTACAAGACAGATTCTCTCATGATTAGGATAAGTCCGACCACTTGGCGACCCTGTTTGATGCTGAGGTCCGTGGATTTCCAGCTGATTTTCGAGAAAACTTTACAAGGTTTTTCGTAGACTCTACAACTCGTATGGACGACAACTTCTTGACCTAAATCAAGAAGCGCGTGTCTTTTTCGGAAGACTTTACTTCCTCTAGGATGGAATTGATTCATCCTGAAGATCTCGTGTATTAAAAGATTAATGTTTTTCTTAAGGAAAATAAGATTTTATGAACACATTTTGATCTTTTAAAAACATTTTTATTTGAAGGGTCAGTCGGGCGCAACACTATCCCTTGTAGTGAAAATTGCCCTTTTTAATTCTCCAATTGGCCCATGTCCCGGTTTTAATTATGCTGGTAAATCATCGTTCTTTGTGGATTACAACAAAAGCACCTGCAAAAACTTCGCACAAACATGTGATATGCAATTTTAAATAAATAGATTGGTAAATCTCCCCACACTTGGCTTTTTATTTGCATTTTTATTCTCCTCTATTCTATTAAATAAATTAAACATTTGTGTTGTTTCTCAATTTATGTCCATTTTAGGTGACGATAGTTTCAGTAAATTTTACTTAATTTTACCGTTCATAAATATATATAAACATGATTTGAATTTATTTAGCTAGAAATTTTTAAATTTTTCACAAAATTTAAAGAATAAGCCAAGTGTATAAACCGAGAGAATTATTACCCCTCCCCACACTTGAGATCATGCAATGCCCTCATTTGCAATGAAATCAAACAAAAATTAGAATTCACGAGGGCAAATAGTATAGAAAGGGTGTTAAAACCTCTTACAGCTAGAAAGCCCTAACTTGCGCTGTTTGGAGTTGAATTGTTCTTTATTACCAATATCTTCTCTTGTTCACATGTTTCGTCAAAAATTAGTTACTTTTGCTGAACTTACTGTCAGTCTATGAACATGCCTTGTTTTACCTATTTTCACACAACAAACAAAACAAACAAACATGCACACAAAGACACACATTATTATTATTATTATTATTATTATTTTATATATATACTTTAAATTAATAAGGAAAAAATAACGATAACAAAATTCCCGCCCCACCCTTGGGTAAAGTAATTTCAGTGTAAACACCTAATCTTTAACTCGCGACTAATTTATAGTAATCATCATTTTAAAGTTATTAATTAAAAGTAAGTTTTTTATCCCACTTAAATCAAATTATCTTATAATAATAATAACAAAATTTTCGTTCTACGCGATTTCGGCAGGAACTTAATTTCACTAATGAAAATTTTGAAATTTTTATATTAAGTATTTGACTTAAGATATTTATATCTTATCAATAATCGATATTCCCTAATTCAAAATTTAAAATTTTGTTTGATAGCAGTAATTTCAGTTTTGGGTACCTAATTTTACCGATTATCAATCTAAACACTTAAATTAGAAGATTTATCGCTTGAAAGCCGAAGATTGAATGCATTTAAACCAAAAAACAAGCTTAAAATACAAATACATTATTCTTTACAAACAATCATACATGTTTATCACACAATAGCACACTAAAATAAATCACACAACAAACTATTACACTCACACACTTGCACACTCGCACAGTCGCACACTTGTGAGAATTTCAGAATCTCACAGAATTATCATCTTGAAAACGACTTGAGCGAATTGCTTCGAAAGCGAGTCGACCAAGTTGATTTTCCATAGCTTCATATGCGTACCCTCTCGGGTTTAGTAATTTTTCTTGGAAACACTTGACTGGCCCTTGTCGACATAAAGTTACAAACTCGAAATTAGAATAAGTTTGATTCTTGGGGCATTTCTCTTCGTGGGACCACTTTCCGCACTTGTAACATTTTTCGAGTTGTTTTACCCTTCGTTTTGCAGCAGATTTAGATGAACCTTGTGCGAAATTAACTTTGTTATGTTCTGCCCTTTTCTCTTTTCTAATAGCAGTCATTTTCTCCCTGATCTCCAACACCATATCAATTGGTAAGGTGTAGATCAGTGCGTATATGAGAAGAGAATGGTTTTGATCGACCGAAGTGCGCGACTTATGCATCTGAAAACAAATAGAAACAAAAATAAAACACACAAAAGAAAAGTAAAAATTTAGAATGGGGGGAGAAGACTAGTTCTTTAGGGTCTGCTAGGGAAAGACCAATCGGATTCCATTCTTGAAAAACTACACAAGAATAGAATTTCAAACACGAGATCTTTCTCTTTCTTGGAACATTCAACTCTCCCCACACTTAGTTAGCTGTGGTGTCGAACTTATGATTAAGATCATTTTCAATCTCTCGTGGTCCATCAAAATAGTGTTTCAGCCTATGTCCATTTACTTTGAATGGTTTATCATTTGAGTCAACTAATTCAACCGTTCCATAAGGTAAAACTCTTGTAACTATGAATGCTCCTGACCATCTAGATTTTAACTTTTCAGGAAATAGTTTAAATCTAGAATTGAATAGAAGGACACGGTCTCCTTCATGAAAATTTTTTTTGTTTAAACGTTTATCGTGCCATTTCTTTGTTTTTTCTTTGTAGATGAGTGAGTTTTCATATGCATCATGCCTTAACTCATCTAACTCGTTCAACTGGCTTAAACGTAATCGTCCTGCTTCATGCAAATCAAGATTGCATGTCTTAAGAGCCCAAAATGCTTTATGCTCAATCTCAACCGGGAGATGACTTACTTTTCCGTAAACGAGTCGAAAAGGTGTGATTCCAATTGGAGTTTTATAGGCCGTTCGAAAGGCTCAAAGAGCATCGTCCAATTTCATGGACCATTCCTTCGAATTTGCACCTACAGTTTTCTCCAAAATACGTTTTAATGCTCGGTTAGTGTTCTCAACTTGTTCACTTGTTTGTGGATGATAAGATGTCGATATCTTATGAGTTACCCCATATCTTTTAAGAACTTGCTCAAGTTGAGCGTTGCAAAAATGTGTACCCCGATCACTTATCAAAGCTTTCGGTGTTCCGAACCGTGCAAAAAGACGTTTCAAAAAGTTGACTACAACTCGTGCATCATTTGTTGGGAGAGCTTGCGCTTTCGTCGATTTAGACACATAATCAATAGCAACGAGTATGTAGAGATTATTATGAGATTTTGGAAAAGGGCCCATGAAGTCAATGCCCCAAATGTCGAAAACTTCGCAAACTTGAATGACATTTTGTGGCATCTCATCGCGTTGACTGATTCTCCCGACCCTTTGACATGCATCACAGGATTTATAGAGAAGATTGGCATCCTTGAAAATAGAAGGCCAATAGAATCCAGCCTCGTAGACCTTTCTTCCCGTGAGTTGAGGTCCGTAATGCCCTCCTGTAGGTCCTGTGTGACAATGGAGTAAGATTTGTCTAGCTTCATTCCCGAATACGCACCTAGGTATTACTCCATCGAGGCAATTTTTAAACAGATGTGGATCCTCCCAAAAGTAGTGTTTAATGTCGCTAAAGATTTTCTTTCGTTTTTGATACGACATTCCCTTTTCAAGAAATCCACATACCAAATAGTTCGCAATTGGTGCGAACCATGGTATTTCATCACTCTCGATCTTCATGAGATGTTCATCAGGAAAGTCATCATGTATCGTGGATTCATTGAGAGTTTCTAGCTCAGGGTTCTCAAGGCGTGAAGGATGATCAGCGGCAAGATTGTCTGCTCCCTTTTTATCTCGGATTTCGATGTCAAACTCTTGCAAGAGCAAGATCCAACGAATTAAGCGTGGTTTAGCATCTTATTTTGAAAACAAGTACTTAAGAGCAGAATGATCGGTATAGACAACTGTTTTTCTAGAACAAGATATGATCGAAAATTATCAAAAGAAAAGACTATAGCAAGGAGTTCCTTTTCAGTGGTTGTGTAGTTCGTTTGTGTTCCTTATAAAGTCTTACTAGCATAGTAAATGGGTTTAAATCGTTTTTCTATCCTTTGACCTAAAACGGCTCCTATTGCAAAATCACTTGCATCACACATGAGCTCAAATGGAAGGGCCCAGTTTGGAGCTATCATGATTGGCGCATTGGTGAGCTTTTCTTTGAGAATGTTGAAATATTTAATACATTCGTCCGAGAAGACAAATGGATTATCTTTTTCGAGGAGTTTGTTCATTGGAGTGGCAATTTTAGAAAAATCTTTAATGAATCGTCGGTAAAAACCGGCATGCCCTAGAACACTCCTAACTCCTTTGACATTGGTAGGATGTGGAAGTTTAACAATTACATCAACTTTTGCTTTATCCACTTCAATTCTTTCACTTGAGATTTTATGACCTAGAACGATGCCTTCTTTAACCATGAAATGGCATTTCTCCCAGTTAAGCACTAGATTTGATTTCTCGCATCTAATAAGCATTCGTTCAAGATTTAAAAGACACGACTCAAAAGAGTCACTGAAAACTGAAAAGTCATTCATGAAAACTTCCATGCATTCTTCTATCATAACATGGGCATTGCAAAGTCTGAATGGCATGCGTTTGTACGTAAAAGTGCCATATGGGCTTGGAAGGTGGTTTTCTCTTGGTCTTCGGGTGTGATTGGGTTTTGAAAATACCCTGAAAAATCATCAAGGAAACAATAGTAATTGTTTCCTGCTAACCTTTCTAACATTTGATCGATGAAAGATAAGGGAAAATGATCTTTTCTGGTGGCCCGTCATTTAATTTTCTATAATCAATGTAAACACGCCATCCAGATATAGTCGGAGTAGGAATAAGCTCATCTTTTTCATTTGTGATCACGGTAATGCCACCTTTCTTAGGTACGCATTGCACCGGGCTTACCCATGGACTATCAGAGATGGGATAAATTAAACCTGCATCAAGTAGTTTAATTATCTCTTTCTTCACCACATCTTGCATGTTAGGGTTTAGTCTTCGTTGACGTTGCACACAAGGTTTGAAATCATCTTCCATGAGAATTTTGTGTGTACAATATGAAGGACTTATACCCTTGATATCTTGGATCTTCCATGCAATAGCTGGTTTGTGGGCTTTTAACACAGAAATCAATCGAGATTTTTCATTTTCAGAAAGGGAGGATGAGATGATTACAGGTAATTGAGATTCACCATGCAAATATGCGTATTTCAAATGGTTTGGAAGTGGATTTAATTCCAATGTTAGTGGTTATTCAATCGATGATATGTACCTGTATCTGTCTTCCTCTTTCAGAACTTGAAGTTCTTCTGTTGTTGGTTCGTATTCATTAGCCATGAGTGTAGCTAATAATTCAGCTTCATCAATTGGTTTTGTTCCTTCTCCTAAAGAACATTCACATGTTCCTTGTAATTCTAGAAATTCTTGTAACAATTCTTTATGTTCATCTATAGTTTGCATATAATAGCACGCATCATCTGCAGATTGAGGTTGTTGCATGGCCTTATCAACAGAAAAGGTCACACTCTCGTCATCTATACTTAGGGTCAATTTCTTACCAAACACGTCTATTATTGCTCTAGCCGTGTTTAAGAATGGTCTTCCTAAGATAAGAGGAACTCGAGAATCTTCTTCCATATCCAGAATCACAAAATCTGCTGGGAATACTAAAGTACCAACTTTAACTAGCATATTCTCTGTTATCCCTCTAGGATATTTAATTGATCGATCAGCTAGTTGTATGCTCATTCGTGTTGGTTTTAACTCTTCAAGGCCTAGTTTAACGTATAATGAATAAGGCATTAAGTTAATACTAGCACCTAAGTCTGCTAATGCTCTTATTGAATCAAGACTATCCATTAAACATGGAATTGTGAAACTTCTGGGGTCAGAGAGTTTTTCGGGTATCTTGTTCAATAATACTACCGAACATGCATCATTCATTGTGACAGCTAAAAGTTCTTCCATTTTCTTTCTGTTTGTGATCAGGTCTTTCAAAAACTTCGCATATCTTGGCATTCCTGAAATTACATCGATGAAAGGAAGATTGACGTTTATTTGTTTGAACATGTCAAGAAATTTTGACTGTTCGGCTTCGAGTCTTTCTTTTCTTTGTTTGCTCGGGTAAGGAAGTGGTGGTTGATATGGTTTAACGTATGGTTTAGGTCGTACTGAACCTTCTGGGATTTCAACTTGTTGTTCATTGGCTTTCTCAACTACTGTTTCTGTCGCCTTCTCTAGTTCTGGTTGTGGTGGTGGAATAGGATAATCAGAAATGACTGGTATAACAGGTGGCATAAGCGTCAAACCACTTCGGGTGGTAATTGTTTTGGCTGCTTCATTTTGAGGGTTGGTATTCGTGTCGCTCGATAAACTCCCTGGTTTTCTTTCACCAATTAACCTTGCTAGGTTACTTACTTCTTGTTCCAAGTTTTGGATAGAAGCTTGTTGGTGTGTGAATGATTGCGAGTTTTGTTCATTAGTTTGTTTTTGAGATGCAACAAACTGTGCTTGGGATTCCATGAACTTTGTCATCATTTCCTCCAGGTTTGGCTTTTTCTCGTCAGTTTGTGGTGGCTTATTAAGAAAACCGGGTCTTTGCTGATTGCTAGGACCTTGTTGGTTATACGAGTTATTGTTGAGCCCATTTAGATTGTATGGGGGGTTGTAAGGTCGGTTGAAATTATTCCTTGGCGGTTGATAATTATTTTGATAATTATTTCCCGACCTTTGATTCATGTAGGAAACATTCTCACGTTGTTCCATTGTTTGCTCAACACCGAAACAATCTTTCGTCAAATGTGGTCCTCCACACTGCTCACAACTGATTCATATCACGTGAATATCTTTAGTCATCATTTCCATTTGTCTCCCGAAAGCATCTATCTTTGCGGAAATAGAATCGAGGTCATGGCTAGAATCGGCTCTAGCCGCTTTAGATGAATGAAAAATTTCTTTTTCCTGATGCCACTCATGTGAGTGGGAGGCTGTGTTATCAATAATCTTGTGAGCTTCGGTAGCGGTTTTCTTCATGATGGAACCACCAGCTGCTGTGTCGATGTCCTTCCGTGTAGCGACGTCGACACCTTGGTAGAATATTTATACTATTTGATAAGTGTCTAAACCGTGTTGAGGACATCCTCTCAACAACTTTCCGAATCTTGTCCACGCCTCATATAATGTTTCATTTGGCTTTTGCGAGAACGTAACAATTTCTCCTTGAAGTCTCACGGTTTTAGATGCCGGAAAGAATCTTTTAAGAAATTTCTCAACTAAAACATCCCATGTATCAATTGCTCCTTCGGGTAACGATTCTAACCAATCTTTGGCTTCTCCCTTTAAAATCCAGGGAAGCAACCTGTGATAGATCTGTTCATCCTCAACTTCTCTAATTTTAAATAGAGTACAGATCCTATTAAAGGTTCGAAGATGTTCATTTGGATCTTCTTTTGGCGTACCACTAAATTGGCATTGATTAGTTACCATGTGTAGGATTTGTCCTTTGATTTCATAATCTGGCGCATTAATGTCTGGTTGAGTAATGGCGTGACCTTGGCCAGTGCGTGTGGCTCTCATTCGATCTTCCATACTTAGAGGTTCCTGATTTTTCATGATTGAATTTGTTGAATCTGAATCACTAGAGGATTCTGATTTAATGGTTTCTTCCTCGACAACCTCTGGTTGAATGATTGGTGGTTCAGGAGGAATAATTAGTGGTTCAAGATCTCTGAATTGTCCTTGAATATCCTCCGGGTTCTCAATTGTGAGGTCGGGTTCAAAAAATGGATTATCGGAAATTTGAATTGGAGTACTCGTTCGACTAGATGATGATTCTAAAGAAAAATCAACGGCGACAATATTGGCTAGATGTCTTGATCGAGTTATATGAGGTGAACGTATGAAAGGTGGTGAACGTTTTGCTCGGTGCATTCACTGAATATCCTATAAGTTATAAAGATAAAAATTATTAAAGTTATCAAATTAATAGTATGATGTCCCCGTCAAAACACTTAACGGCTCCGTCACTTGGTCCCACAGCTTGATCATAACTCTATATGAATTTAATAAATAACCTTGCATTCTTTATTTAAAAATGATTTCCTATAAAGGAAACCTACCAAAATGTGTAAGTTTAGAAAAATCATACATTATTACTTAACCAAAAGTTGACCAAAACAAAGTCAACAACAACCACTATTAAATGTATCAAAATAGAATGCAAGTTAATGTTTAACAAAAGCTGCCATCATAAATATGCAGACTCTCTAAGCACAGCGGAAGCAATCAATCATGAGCCTGAGAATAAAACATACGAGTAACTGTCAACAAAAATATTGAGTGAATTATAGATTTAATATTGTAAATAATATCTAATTTAAACCGTAAAAATTTATGTTTGAAAACATAAAAACTCCTTTTTGGACCACAAAATTATATGCTAGAAAACATATAAAAACATTATTCCATTTTCCTTGAGCCACCTGGTAACCACTTAACCATTTATTTACCCTTGCCAAACACAATAAATAATATACACCGAACAAGTGTATCTACAACAAATTACGAAGTACTAAACATTCTGATTATAAATTGCTAGCGCGACTAGCTCGAAATGGGGTTGTCAAACCCGATAGATCTATCCGTAGGATTCGCGTTCACTAGTAGAAATCAGTGATTACAGTTACCAGACTAGGGAATATTTTTCTTCAACTCATAATGAATAATTTAAACCAACTTCCACTTGTGTCCAAAATATAAAATAAATTGCATGTATTCTCATCCCAAAAGATTTAAAATAGAAAATGGGACTATAACTCACCTTAATAGTAATGAAGTAACCAACACAATTAAGCGAACAGTAAATGTAGTACAGTGATCAGGAATGATCACAACGCTGACCTATAAATAAAGCAGGTCGATATAAATAACTAACTTAGGTCAAGTCTTAGTATGATAGCTATTGTACATGTTGCAAGTAGTCATAGAACAATACTCAATATGCATCGGTTTGATTGGAACAGCTTACGGACACACACTTTCTATTTTTAGAAAGTTTCTATTTTTAGCAGGTTTCCATTTTTGGAAAGTTTCTATTTTTGAAAAGTTTCCAAATTTAGAAAGTTGCTATTTTAGGAAAGTTTATAAGTTAGGAAATTTTCCTTAATTAAAAAGTCAACAAAAGTCAATTGAAAGTCAAAGTCAACTGAAAGTCAACTCAAAAGTCAACCTTGGTCAAACATGGTCAACGTAAATTTTAAAAGTATAATTTATAGTAATAATATAAGTTATAACGTTTATTAAAGTTAAATATGTCTAATTATGTCATAACATAAGTTTTATTAAATTAAAATGAATTATTAAAGTTAATATAAGTTTAAATGATATAATTAATATAACATAAGTATTTAATTAATTAATTAATTAATTATTAGTCATAATGTAAGTATTATTAATTAATAATAATTTTTAAATCATATCATAAGTATTATTAATTAATAATGAATTATTAATTATATCATAAGTTTCTAATTATAATTATTAAATCATAAGTATTTAATAATTAAATTATAATTAAATAATAACTAAGTCTTATAATAATTAAATAATTATTTAATCCTTATTATAAGTCTTATTATAATAATCTCTTAATATCAGTTTAATACTTATCATAAGTATTTTTCCATTAATAATGAAGTATTATTAATCATATGTTTAATTAAAAAGTTAATTAAATCATAAATATTAATTAAATGATATAATAAATATATATCATAAGTTGTAAATAATAATAATTACGTTTTTTTATCATAAGTAATTAAATGATAATGAAATCCATTATTTATATCATAAGTTTCATAATTAGTCAAAAGTTTTAAATCAAAAGTTCATCGGGTCGTATCCTGAGCCCCGGGTGTCGGTTTTCGGCGAGCCTTACATATATCTCCGCCTAATAAAACCACCCGACACTTTGGTATACTCAAGAACACACCATAAACAGCCTACAAGTCGTGATATACAGCCAACACACTACTTGCAACTTCAATTCAATCAAAAACGTGTTTTAGACGTAACGGGTGATTCGTGGCTCGGATTGAGATGACCCGAACATGAAAGTTCGCCCCACCATCAGTCCTAACAAATAAAAACACCCTAAAGTCACCAAATATGGTCACAAAGTCAGACCAAACCTGGTTCATACCAAAATCACATTTCAATCTTAACAAAATACCATTTTGATCATAATTAGGGTTCCGGGAATCGAAACGACATGAATCCGGAGTCTAAAATTAATGTCTTGATGAGAGGAACTCATCTAGATACTTTATTTTAACTTTTATAACAGTCACCAAGTCAGAAACACACGAAAAACTGCTGTCCCAATTATATCAAACCAAAAACATATATTTACGAGTAATTCTATGCATACAAACACCATTACAATAATAATTAATCATCATACTATTAAAATAGACATCAAATACAGAAAAATAAAGAAAAATTAAAAGTTCTAGGGTTAGGGTTTATAACCTAATCAAGAAACAATTGGTATGATCGCGTAGAGAACGGAACGAGGAACGCGTTGGTGTTAATTGATTGATGATCCAAGTAATAAAATTGGTTGATGAAGATGATGTTGTGGGATGATGGTGCCGTCACCAAAGGGAGAAGGAAGAGGGAGGAGAGCAAATTAAATTTAGGTTTTTAATTAAAAGTGGAAGTGATAAAATTAAAATGCCAAAAAAAAGAAAATGGGGAGTATTACTCCCTCCCCCTTGGAATTTTGGCTGAATAGGGGTGTGTGGAGTGGGCCCCACTAGCCCAAGTTGCTAAGTGATTAATTCCTGATGGCCCGAAAGCCCGAACGAGTCCCGAAACGCGAAAACGCACTTACGCGATTAAAAATCCGGAAAGATAATAAACGCGCGACGAAAAATAAATATAAATACCCTATATAATTATATGACCTTAAAATATCATATTTAAAATAATTAGGATTTAAATATCCCAAAAACGCGACCGTTGGTTTGAAAACCGAAAAGGTTCGCCGGACAGAAATCCGCGACACGTAGAAACGTACGATTTAAAATATGAATATAAATATTCATTTAACACATAATAATTAATATATTATTACAAAAATAATGATATAGGTCATAGAAATGACGTGGCACGAATAACAGTTAACGGTCGTTAAATAATTAACGGTAAAAGATAACGGAAAAAGTAGGGTCGTTACAGTACCTTCCCGTTACGGAAATTTCGTCCCGAAATTTAAGCAGGTGCAGGGGTTTCCTCGTCATTTGGGAACAAATGCGGGTACTTCTGCCTCATCTGACCTTCACGCTCCCAAGTGAACTCGGGATCGCGCCTGGCGTTCTATCTAACTCGAACAATAGGAATTCTACTCTGCTTAAGAGTCTTAACCTCTCGATCCATAATCTCGACAGGTTCCTCAATGAAATGGAGTTGTTTATCAACATGAAGTTCATCAAGAAGAATGGTTTCATTGACCTCGACCAAACACTTCTTCAAATTCGATACATGAAAACGTTATGAAAAGCGCTAAGCTCTTGTGGCAATTTCGAACGATAAGCCACGGGTTCAATTCTTTCGATAATCTCAAATGGTCCAACAAGACGAGGACTCAAATTTCCCCTTTTACCAAAACGTATCACACCCTTCCAAGGTGAAACCTTTAACATAACACGGTTACTGACCTGAAATTCAATATCGTTCCTTCACTTATTGGCATAACCCTTTTGCCGATTTCTGGCGGTTCTCAATCTTTCTTTAATCTGTACGATTTTCTCGGTAGTCTCATGAATAACTTCTGGGCCTATGAGTTGAGCATCCCCAACCTCATTCCAACAGATAGGAGACCTACACTTTCTACCATACAGAGCTTCAAATGGTGCAGCTTCAATACTTCCATGAGAACTATTATTATAAGAAAATTCAGCCAATGGAAAGTATCTATCCCACCCATTACCAAAATCAATCACGCATGCTTGTAACATGTCTTCTAAAGTTTGAATGGTCCTTTCACTCTGACCATCCGTCTGCGGATGATAAGCGGTGCTCATATCCAATTTAATTCCCAAAGCTTCCTGTAAAGAGTTGCCAAAACCTCGATATAAATCGACTGTCTCGGTCTGAAATAATAGGTACAGGAACACCATGTCTAGAAACAATCTCCTTCAAATACAAACGAGTGATCTTCTCCATCGAATCCGTTTCCTTAATAGACAAAAAGTGAGTTGACTTAGTGAGTCGGTCAAGAATCACCCAAATGGTATCATAACCACCCAAAACTCTCGGTAACTTCATAATAAAGTCCATCGTAATACCTTCCCACTTCCACTCTGGAATTTCAGGTTGCACCAAAAGTCCTGACGGTTCTGATGTTCAGCTTTAACCTTAGCACAGGTAAAACACTTAGCCACATACGTGGCCACATCAGCCTTCAAATGAGGCCGCCAATACAACTCCTTAAGATCATGATACATCTTTCCTGAACAAGGAATGAATGGAGTACCTAGACTTATGAGCCTCATCTAAAACAAGTTGTCGCAGATCACCAAACTTCGGAACCCAAAGGCATCCCGTAAAATACCGAGTACCATCGGTTCGTACCTTTAACTATTTACTCAAGCCTCGGACCTTCCCGTTACAAAATTATCCTCCTTCAAGGCTTTTTGTTGTGGCTCAAGAATCTGCCTTGCGAGGTTTGTTCGAATTGTCATATTCAAGGCCCTAAACCTGCGAGGTTCAGCCCCTTTCTTTACAACTTAACGCATCAGCCACAACATTGACCTTTCCCGGATGATATAAAAGCTCACAATCATAATCATTCAACGTCTCAATCCATCTTCATTGCCTCATATTTAATTGTTTCTGATCAAGGATTTGTTGAAGACTTTTGTGATCGGTGTACACCGTACTTTTGACCCCAGAAATATACTGTCTCCAAATCTTAAGCGCAAACACAACAGCTCCCAATTCTAAATCATGGGTTGTATAATTATGTTCATGAATCTTTAACCGTCGTGCCGCGTAGGCAATGACTTTCTTTCACTGCATCAAAACACAACCCAAGTCTCGGCACGAAGCATCACTATAGATAACAAAATCATCATTACTCTCAGGTAGTGATAATATCGGTGCAGAAGTTAACTTCTTCTTCAGAGTCTGGAAAGCAGACTCTTGTTCACTCTTCCACTCGTACTTCTTCCCCTTATGCGTTAAAGCAGTCAGAGGTTTCGCTACTCGTGAAAACTCTTGAGTGAACCTTCTAATATAGCCTGCCAAACCTAGGAACTGACGAATCTGAGTAGGAGTTTTCGGAATTTCTCACTTCCAATTTCCTCAATCTTGGCAGGATCAACTTGAATTCCCTGTTACTAACAATATGTCCAAGGAATTGAACTTCTCTTAATCAGAAAGCACACTTAGAGAACTTGGCGTACAACTCTTCTTCTCTCAATAAATCAAGCACCAACTTCAAATGTTCTTCGTGCTCTTCATCACTCTTAGAATAAATAAGGATGTCGTCGATGAAAACAATAACGAATTTGTCCAGATAGGGTCTGCACACACAGTTCATGAGGTCCATGAACACAGCAGGTGCATTTGTTAATCCGAACGGCATAACAAGGAATTCGAAGTGACCATAACGAGTGCGAAAAGCGGTTTTCAGAACATCAGATTCTTTAACATGCAATTGGTGATAACCAGAACGAAGATCAATCTTAGAATAAATGGACGAACCTTGAAGTTGATCGAACAGATCATCAATTCTTGGAAAAGGGTAACGATTCTTAATAGTACGCTTGTTTAACTCGCGATAATCAATACATAATCGGAACGAACCATCTTTCTTCTTGACAAAAAAAATAGGAGCTCCCCAAGGGGACGAACTGGGATGAATGAAATATAGTTGCAACAATGAAGGAAGAAATATATGGAGTAGTCACATCGGTGGCATAGATATTTAAGGCAATTCTCTCAAAGGAGATAACGAGGATCATGGACTTCAAAGTAAATTTTCATTACATTTCCGAAAGGAAGATGTACGGAAGGTGTGATCTTTAAACGAGGGTGAACTTCCTATCATAAGGAGCTAGGAAATCTAGGATTCATCCATATTCTTAAATTGATGTGCGGATGAAAAGAACGCGAATTATGGGTTATAAATGGCCGACTTCAGGTGAGATGAATCTCCAAAAATAATTTCGTGCACCTCAAAGTATTGGATCATAGGATTGATGTTTTCGAGGGTGTTGCGGTTGACAGCGAATATTGAGAGTCGAAACTCCTCAAACGGTCTAGTGTAATATATATATCCATGATACTCACTATAACAACAGTTGGGGTAGAAACCCACATAGTGCCTTTTCTACAATAGGGTGACCACCGAGTGTACCCCAGAAAATTGATTTATCGGTCCGCGTTTCGGCCATGTCCAAACATAAGGGGGAAAATTTTACGAGCGCAAAGACTTTCCAACAAATTTAATAAAACCGGAATCCAAAGTGGTGTAAGAGTTTCTATCAACGAACTTAAAGGTAAGTTTCATCCTTAAACGGAGAATAAGAAGAACCTTGATCCAAACACTCTATAGCGTAATGCGAAAATTTGATAAGATCAATCAAAAGGGGTTTTGAAAAAAAAAATTAAACGTTTGATGTGACAATATAAACAGAACGAAGTTCTTGGTAAATTTAGAAGAATGTACAACGTGTACCATTTTATATAAAAAAACAAATTGACTTAGTTAAACAGCTCAATAAATGAGTGGTCTTAAAATAATTTTGGAGGTATAATTTAGTATATACTAGTCAAAATAGGTAAGGGTAAATTTATTCTTTTGAATCCATACATACATATATGATTTTATAAATTGTATACATGACAAAATATTTCATTACTTCTATTCGTCCATAAATCCCGTGAGAACCGCCCAATTAAACAAATGTGTAAAACTCCCGATGATAAAAAGAGTATCTGTATTCAGAGGTTACAAGTTAAAGTAAGATCGTGAAATATCGAGTAAAGGACTTTAATCGTCATGCGACATAATGTTATGAGGTCATGAAAACCAATGAGTTAAATGTTGTTTTGACTAATATCAGGACATAAGTCCTTGGGCCAAAACTGTTCCCGAGCGAAGCTGTTGCTAACAAGCGAGTTATGAAGGACAGAGCATGAGATAGATAATCCGGTTAAAACGAGCTTCTCATATATCAATAAATAAGATAATGAATGTTTTCCCTACCCATGTAATACATCGGAATTTCTGAATAAGTGGTGTACAAATTTTCTTTGACTCGCTTTCTATTTCTCATGTTACAATATTGGGACTTCTTTACGAATTAACGTAATATAATCACGTTGGCCTGACGCCATTATATTTCACTAATTCATAGTTCCATTCCAATAGCACTACATGAGGTTAGGACACGCGATCAACCTCGAATTTTCTCACAATTTCTCTAAAATGATTTCTTAAACAATGTGCTAAGGATAGCACAAGAGACAAAACATCAAAAGTAATGAATAGGAGTAACGATGACATAAAAATGTCTTCGAAGTACCAAGAATATCTAAAAGTCAAGAATGACGTTTTCCGGTTCAAAAACCAAAGCACAACGGCACAAAGGCACGTAATATAGCAAGAATGTTATATACCTAAACATAATAGCTGGCATTGAAATGCCGAGCCTTTAGAAGTCAAGAACGACATCTCGCGTAATATAACTCAAACGTTATATACATAACCATATTAGATGACATAGGAATGTCGAGAATTTCAGAAGTCAAGAATGACATCCCTCGGTTTCACTATCCGAGGTGTTCTTATGAAAGATAAACTCGCGTGAGTCGGAGAATACGTTTAAATCGGAATGGGAGTTCCTCCTGGATTCAGAACATAAAAGAGATGTATGTATGATAACAATATACATACCAATACGATACAAATAATCACATATAATAATATATAATAGGTCGGGCTGTAGACTAGACTCACTAATGCACCCTATTGACTCGGGTAACGACATCAATGCAGCCTAATTCCCTACAACCAGAGCTCTGATACCAACTATGATGTCCCCGTCAAAACACTTAACGGCTCCGTCACTTGGTCCCACAGCTTGATCATAACTCTATATGAATTTAATAAATAACCTTGCATTCTTTATTTAAAAATGATTTCCTATAAAGGAAACCTACCAAAATGTGTAAGTTTAGAAAAATCATACATTATTACTTAACCAAAAGTTGACCAAAACAAAGTCAACAACAACCACTATTAAATGTATCAAAATAGAATGCAAGTTAATGTTTAACAAAAGCTGCCATCATAAATATGCAGACTCTCTAAGCACAGCGGAAGCAATCAATCATGAACCTGAGAATAAAACATACGAGTAACTGTCAACAAAAATATTGAGTGAATTATAGATTTAATATTGTAAATAATATCTAATTTAAACAGTAAAAATTTATGTTTGAAAACATAAAAACTCCTTTTGGGACCACAAAATTATATGCTAGAAAACATATAAAAACATTATTCCATTTTCCTTGAGCCACCTGGTAACCACTTAACCATTTATTTACCCTTGCCAAACACAATAAATAATATACACCGAACAAGTGTATCTACAACAAATTACGAAGTACTAAACATTCCGATTATAAATTGCTAGCGCGACTAGCTCGAAATGGGGTTGTCAAACCCGATAGATCTATCCGTAGGATTCGCGTTCACTAGTAGAAATCAGTGATTACAGTTACCAGACTAGGGAATATTTTTCTTCAACTCATAATGAATAATTTAAACCAACTTCCACTTGTGTCCAAAATATAAAATAAATTGCATGTATTCTCATCCCAAAAGATTTAAAATAGAAAATGGGACTATAACTCACCTTAATAGTAATGAAGTAACCAAC
Organism: Rutidosis leptorrhynchoides; assembly: GCF_046630445.1. NCBI lineage: Eukaryota > Viridiplantae > Streptophyta > Magnoliopsida > Asterales > Asteraceae > Rutidosis > Rutidosis leptorrhynchoides. Next base: position 556,882,134 of record NC_092335.1, read on the forward strand.
ACAATTAAGCGAACAACAAATGTAGTACAGTGATCAGGAATGATCACAACGCTGACCTATAAATAAAGCAGGTCGATATAAATAACTAACTTAGGTCAAGTCTTAGTATGATAGCTATTGTACATGTTGCAAGTAGTCATAGAACAATACTCAATATGCATCGGTTTGATTGGAACAGCTTACGGACACACACTTTCTATTTTTAGAAAGTTTCTATTTTTAGCAGGTTTCCATTTTTGGAAAGTTTCTATTTTTTGAAAGTTTCTATTTTTGAAAAGTTTCCAAATTTAGAAAGTTGCTATTTTAGGAAAGTTTATAAGTTAGGAAATTTTCCTTAATTAAAAAGTCAACAAAAGTCAATTGAAAGTCAAAGTCAACTGAAAGTCAACTCAAAAGTCAACCTTGGTCAAACATGGTCAACGTAAATTTTAAAAGTATAATTTATAGTAATAATATAAGTTATAACGTTTATTAAAGTTAAATATGTCTAATTATGTCATAACATAAGTTTTATTAAATTAAAATGAATTATTAAAGTTAATATAGATATAATTAATATAACATAAGTATTTAATTAATTAATTAATTAAATATTAGTCATAATGTAAGTATTATTAATTAATAATAATTTTTAAATCATATCATAAGTATTATTAATTAATAATGAATTATTAATTATATCATAAGTTTCTAATTATAATTATTAAATCATAAGTATTTAATAATTAAATTATAATTAAATAATAACTAAGTCTTATAATAATTAAATAATTATTTAATCCTTATTATAAGTCTTATTATAATAATCTCTTAATATCAGTTTAATACTTATCATAAGTATTTTTCCATTAATAATGAAGTATTATTAATCATATGTTTAATTAAAAAGTTAATTAAATCATAAATATTAATTAAATGATATAATAAATATATATCATAAGTTGTAAATAATAATAATTACGTTTTTTTATCATAAGTAATTAAATGATAATGAAATCCATTATTTATATCATAAGTTTCATAATTAGTCAAAAGTTTTAAATCAAAAGTTCATCGGGTCGTATCCTGAGCCCCGGGTGTCGGTTTTCGGCGAGCCTTACATATATCTCCGCCTAATAAAACCACCCGACACTTTGGTATACTCAAGAACACACCATAAACAGCCTACAAGTCGTGATATACAGCCAACACACTACTTGCAACTTCAATTCAATCAAAAACGTGTTTTAGACGTAACGGGTGATTCGTGGCTCGGATTGAGATGACCCGAACATGAAAGTTCGCCCCACCATCAGTCCTAACACATAAAAACACCCTAAAGTCACCAAATATGGTCACAAAGTCAGACCAAACTTGGTTCATACCAAAATCACATTTCAATCTTAACAAAATACCATTTTGATCATAATTAGGGTTCCGGGAATCGAAACGACATGAATCCGGAGTCTAAAATTAATGTCTTGATGAGAGGAACTCATCTAGATACTTTATTTTAACTTTTATAACAGTCACCAAGTCAGAAACACACGAAAAACTGCTGTCCCAATTATATCAAACCAAAAACATATATTTACGAGTAATTCTATGCATACAAACACCATTACAATAATAATTAATCATCATACTATTAAAATAGACATCAAATACAGAAAAATAAAGAAAAATTAAAAGTTCTAGGGTTAGGGTTTATAACCTAATCAAGAAACAATTGGTATGATCGCGTAGAGAACGGAACGAGGAACGCGTTGGTGTTAATTGATTGATGATCCAAGTAATAAAATTGGTTGATGAAGATGATGTTGTGGGATGATGGTGCCGTCGCCAAAGGGAGAAGGAAGAGGGAGGAGAGCAAATTAAATTTAGGTTTTTAATTAAAAGTGGAAGTGATAAAATTAAAATGCCAAAAAAAAGAAAATGGGGAGTATTACTCCCTCCCCCTTGGAATTTTGGCTGAATAGGGGTGTGTGGAGTGGGCCCCACTAGCCCAAGTTGCTAAGTGATTAATTCCTGATGGCCCGAAAGCCCGAACGAGTCCCGAAACGCGAAAACGCACTTACGCGATTAAAAATCCGGAAAGATAATAAACGCGCGACGAAAAATAAATATAAATACCCTATATAATTATATGACCTTAAAATATCATATTTAAAATAATTAGGATTTAAATATCCTAAAAACGCGACCGTTGGTTTGAAAACCGAAAAGATTCGCCGGACAGAAATCCGCGACACGTAGAAACGTACGATTTAAAATATGAATACAAATATTCATTTAACACATAATAATTAATATATTATTACAAAAATAATAATATAGGTCATAGAAATGACGTGGCACGAATAACAGTTAACGGTCGTTAAATAATTAACGGTAAAAGATAACGGAAAAAGTAGGGTCGTTACAAATAGACTTTTCTGATTTTGCCCACGTTTCGAATAGCCAATAGATGCAGCAGGTAGCTAGGACCCTTTAAATCAGAAATCCACAACTCGCCACTAACAAATCCAACTATTACTACGAACCAGAAAATTTGGATGTCTATCAATTTAACCGCTTATAATAATTTTTCGTCAAAATTTAAAGTTTTTTTTTTATGTCCTAAAAACTAGCGTGTAGAAATGAAAAATAGAAAAAGCGCGTAGAAAAACAAAAGAACTAAAGTTTTACGTCTAAAACTTAGCGTCGAAAAATCTTAAAACTAAAAGTTGCGACTAAAGGTCTAAAGGTAATAAAACTTATAATGCAATTCTAAAGGAATAACGGCAATTACTTAAAGTGGCACTAAAATCTATAAAAAAAACTAAATTCTAAAGTGGCGTCGTAAAATTATAAAACTTAAACTAAGGTAAAATGAAACTAAAATTATAACTACGAAAAAAGGTATCTACGTATATGATTTTTGATAGAGTTTTTAGAAAAATAATCGAATTTCTAGTAAGAATGATTTTTTTTTTTTTTTTTTACACGAAAGTTACACACACCCTTGTTTTGATGGTGGGAACTATTCTGGTTTCTTGCCTTCTTCTCTCTGTTACTTTTTGTTAGTCAAAGATAAACTTCCAAAATTAAAATTACTCGTATAATTTAAATTTTAATTTACATTTACATTTACAACTCTTGGATACGGAATAGAGACACACATATCAAGAGTCAAAAGACTCTGACTTGTCACATGCACACAAGAGTTACGTCCAAATTTCTAGTAGTAAATTAATAGGATTATTTAAGGTCACCAAAAGTATGTGCATGTGCGTTTATTCTTTCTCTGTTGAATTGTGAGTCATTTAGGCTATCGAGTAGTATAAATATACACTTGACTTAGTTTTATCTACACACTATAACTTAACTACTTGATTACCTAATTACTAACTATAATTATATAAACTTTATATTTTTTACAAAATCTATCAATAAAACTAAAATAACATGTTTTACTTATTAATTACTAATTACTAATAAAAAAAAAAATATTTACCACTAGTGCATGTCGTTGTAGTATATTATTTTAACTTTAAATTACTGACAAAATGACAAGACACAGAGAATAATGTGACTTTTGATGTTCAACCAAACTAAAATAATGTTTTACAAAACGCTTTTTTGTATTAATTTAAAGCTATAAAACAAGACCCAGGCGGGAATACTTACCACGCAATACTACCTAAAGTTAATATATTATACACAAATTAACTAAACTAATTAATTAACTAAAATAAACCCGTTAAGACACTAAAAGTGTGCTCGGCAGCGGCGCCAAAAACTTGATGTGTTTTCTAGGGTGTAAGAAACGGTTATCAGTTTTATATTATTTACTACAGGAAATTACCTAAATTAAACTAAAACACAATAGGCAAGTATACCTATCGTATAGTAATATAGCTAGGGTAAAGTCCGGGAGGTCGATCCATGGACACTTATATTGGGTGCTTTACTAGGTTATCTAGGTAAATTAAGTAACTAAGTTAGATTTAGTAATATATAGTAATTTTAGTAACTTCGGGGGATTTACCGTTTAACGACCGGTTTGTCTTTTTAGCTTTTCTTTTTAATTTAAACAACAAGATAATAAATTTAAACTAGATTATAGCAATAAAGTAAATAAAAATTACTACGGTAAATAAATATTACTTTAACTAAACAAGATGAAAATACAATAAAAGAGTATTATGCTTATTTAACTTCCGTAGTTACGATGTTTGACTTTTATTTTTTTACTTTTTTTTTTACCCTGGGATAATTTTCCTTGCACCCGTAGAATATTTTATATGTCCACCTGGAGTTGTCCAGCGCAGTCTTATAATTACAAGAATCAAATGCGAGTGTCCTCGTCATTTTATCTTGTAACTACAGTTAAATATTCTAACTAATTACTATTTAGATGGTTTGACGCGGTTGTCACGTATGTCAATAATTACACCAGTTGTCACTAAATGTAACACACCTTAATTTCAACTAGCCTTTTAACCATTAATCCATTCACCTATCCATTTCAATGAATAATTTACCATGTATATAAGTAACCCGTCTTCCGTGTCTGGTCAACGTATGTGATTATTTATACATATAGTAAATTATAAATAGTGGTAATTTAACTAGTTGTCCCTTAATTATTTTACCATACCCATTAATAGTTAAACCCCAATCTCCCTTAAGGTCGTTCTTTATCTAAATATTAATCATTGTACAAATTAAATTAACTCATTTCCTATTTTTAGTCAAACATCATAACTACTTGGGTTAAATAAGCATAATAACAAATTAGTTACTAGACATGGTAAAAAGATAAATAAAACTTACACAAAAGTTCATAGCTTCCATTAATTCAACGCGGTAGAAAACTTCAAATTCAACACCCGTACAATACCAAATAATAACACACTTTTTACTACGGAGGATAACAGTAAACTGAATTGTATTTCAAACTACTACTATTAACTACTACGGAGTACTATTTTTTTTTTTGTAAGTTTTGAACTCCCCTTTTTAGGTTGGTCTTGGAAATGGTTTATGTAGGCAGAATCAGGGACCAGTGACCAAACTTAATATAGTATTTTAATCCAGTGTAGTGTGACTCAATTTCCATTGTACCTAACTTGTAATATATTTAATTCCATTGCATCTCGTGGGTATGAGCTGAATTACGTTGACTTTTATTGATAATTTGGGGTAAACATTTAAATCAAAGTTGTAGTGCTCTGAGTTAAGAATGTCTGGGCTTTGGATTCACCTATTTTCGAGTCCGGGTGATTTAGTTATGATTTTTTTCGTACAAGCGCGCAGAATTGGTGATTTCAATCTTTTTAACTTGTAGTCTTGAGGCGCAATGTTTTGGTCTTTTGTTGCTCATCGGAAATCTTCATTTTGTCTTCATTTTGAGCATTACTTCATTGATAATCCATAATAACATTTAATTCGACGCTTTATATATTTTAACCAATTACAACCCGAAAACTACTCAAATACACATAAAATCATAACATTAAGGACTGATATTGCGACTAATAATATGTTCATTTTGAGCAATATCACTACATCTACTTTGTGTTCCTTAGACCACTCTTCCTCAGGTATAAAGATTTTAGTTTTTCTATCATCACCAAGCTTAAGTGGAACATAAACACCTTTAGTAATGATGTTCCAATAGTCTATGTCTTTGGAGCGAACATACGTTTCAAATCGATGTTTCCAATAACAAAATCCTTCACTTACATGAAGTGAAGGTCTTTGCATGGAGCATCCTTCATTATAGTTCAAGTTCTCAAACTTTTCTTCCATAATATTAAACTCTAAAATTTGCAAAAATTAGACTTAATTCCAAATTAGTAATTTTTAGCAAAACGTTTAGAGCAACCGCTCTGATACCAATTGTGAGTAACTATAGGGGGTGAATAGTTACATAGTCGATTTTTAAAAATTTCTTTGCGTTTTCTTAAACTTGAACTTGATATAGTATGACTTGAAATGTTTGTTCTCAAACAATACTTATAAAATGTATGTATGTAAATGTAATCAAAGAGATAAAGGAAAAGAGAACAAACACAACGATATATAGTGGTTCGGGAAGATCTTAACTAATCTTCCTTAATCCACTCTCCAATTCTACGAATTGAGATTTTTCTTCACTATGATACTCTAAACTCGGTGGAGTGTCCGGATACAACACTAGTACTTCGATTAGCCACAACTTGTGAACCCTTACGTCCCTTTGAAGACTTCAAAAACACCTATAGCTCTTAGTAAAAGATCCTAATGCACTATCCTAGTGAAAGCACAACTATCTTCTAGATCTCTTTAAGAAGATAGTTTATAAGTAAACTTACAACTTAAGCTTACAAGTACTCTTGCTAGAATCACTCTAAAAGATTACAATGAATTATGAGAATGATATCAGTAAGTATAAGAAAATATGAGTGCAAGAGGTGAATCTTCAAATGCTCCAAGTCTTGGCTTTTATAGGAAAGAGAAATCTGCCTGGAAGCTGTACGGCTCACTGCACGGTCGACCGTGGTTCGACCGTGTACCTCTGACATCTGATTCTTATAGCCATTTTTGTCCTTTGAAAATTGTCATTTTCCTTTGTTGAATAGCTGCAACTAAAAGCCAATTATTTCTGAAATCATCCCCATTACCTCTTTTGTTTTAGACATAAGCGTGGAAGTTGACATGTCCATAAAAGAAGAAAGTCTTCAAGCTTTGACCATTTGTCATTGATTACTTAATAGGGTAATTGCATAATTTTGTCTCTTGACAAAGCATTATCTTCCAAAACTTCATCAACCTTTCTTAATTACTTGTCACTTTACTAATGGAAGCATTTTGTCCTTTGGAATCTTGTTGCATTTCAAATGAACTAGTTTGAATCTACTTGGAGCTTACTTGAAGATTATTACATCAACAACTTACTAGTTCATAATTGCACATACATAAAAATGATACATAAAAGTTATGGGAGAGCAACTCTTTTGTTGGGACTTTTAATGACCATCATTAGTATGTATTTGAATGACATTTGGTAACAAGTGAAAAATAAAATACTTATGTGTTTAACCTTAATTGAGCTTAAAATGTCATTACGATGTCATTAGGTGTTATTAGTAAAAATTAACATCTTTTGATTCAAAACTCTTTTGAGATAAAAAAGGGCAACTATTATAAGTATGTTTAAAAAGGTTTTGTAAATTATAGATGTCTCAAAGTGGTGTAACTTAAAGTGGATGAATTTGGTAACAGAGAAAACTTCGATCGAACTGCGGTCGTCCGTGAGGTTGACCGTAGATCATAGTTTTGAGAAGGATTGCAGCCGTTGGTACACAGTATCCACGGTCAGACCCACGGTCGACCGTGGTGCAGCCGCATAGCAATTTTACCAAGTTAATTATTTATATATTGATCTTTTGCTAGAGATAGTGTAGGCTTATGAACTCATGTCGTCTTACATATGATCAAAAACTTATTTATTTTGTGTTATCATCAAAACAAAGTGGTTAACTTTTGAATATTATAATTGGATTATTAACCAACAATAACCATATCTTCTGGTCATTTGTCAAGGTGATAAGGTAAAAATGGGTTTGTTTTTCGAGGTGGTGAAATGTGGTGAAGTTTTTGGTCTATGGGAGAAAATAGTCTTTTTAAAGACTTTATTTGAATTCTAAAGGGTAGGTAGGAGTACTTTTGTTTTACGAAGCACTTAGAGTTCTTTGAACTTCTTCTTTTGGGATTTCTCACAAGTATCGTTTGAGCTAACTTTATTTGTCCTTCAACGGTCTTCATTTTGTTCTTATAAGTTCTGATCCTTTTCTCAAAACTTTGAAAGGTGAATCCATATTTTTTTATTTTGGTTTGAATATATAACCTCTTTCGATCTTTCTGCAGCTAGGCTCTAGCAAGATTTGTGATACTTTGAGAAGTAACGAACGTCAAGAATTCTACCGAGGTAATTTATTTTTTTGGGCTCTTCTCGGTGCTTGGTGAAGAAGGGTGGATTAGTTTGGATGGTGGATGGATGATACTGATATTTTTGACGGATGATGGTAATTGTGGATGGTAAGGATGGTGAAGTATGGAGGTGTAAGATTTTTGACAAACGTCTAGCTCTTTGGGTTATACCTATATCACATTTTGCTACTTAGAAATGCATATCAAGAGAAAGTTCTCATTCTAAGCACATACATCGGCACTCTCAACGGAAAATAGAGAGCATTGAAAATGAATGCTTTTCAGGGCCTTATTCTAGTGCCTTACATTAATTATAATGGGTTGATTATGCGTAGTCATGCAATACTCTATTAGAGATTTGGTTCTTTCCCAACATAATTTGTGCCTTACGTAAGCCTTACTTTTTATTACATAACCTTTTATGTTTTCGAAAGTACTTATTCGCAATGGCTTTCTTTGTTTTATTTTTATTTTATTTTTTTGAAATTTGACTCAAGGACAGGGAATTTATGTAACAGGTTTATACGATATTACATTAAAGGTATTTATACCTCCATCCCACACTTAGACGAACATTGTCTCTAATGTTCCTTATATGGTATCCAACTCTTAGGATTTTTAGTAAAGATTTTGGGAATATTGTCTAGTATTTTTAGGATGAAATCTCACACTTAGTGATAAGCTAGGATGCGGCTTATTAATGCACTAAATTTAGAGATAATAATGAGTGAAATGAAACGAGTACTTTCCTACGGACTGGCGAGGATGCGGAAGAAACGTGCTGTCTGAAAAGGCAGAAGGTTTTGTCATGCTCAACAGCTTCCTTATTTATAGGTTCTTTTGTCATCCTTTTTATTATTATTATCTTCTACTCTACTTTATTGCACGGGTTGCCTCCCGAGAAGTGCTTTTGTTTAAGGTCATTTGCTCGGCCGTAGTGATATCTACTGGGGAAAAGTAGACATCTCCCTCTGACCGATGTCTTTGTTGATTTCCTAAGGGTAAAGGTGTCTTGGTGGAAAAATCCTTAGAAAGTGTCGGATCATGATTGGAACTAGGTCCGATACTTCTCTTAAGATTTTCAAAAGGTGAGATAGTGAGTTGTTGTTGCTCTTGATAGATTTTGAAGTCGGGTAAGAATAAAATCTACTGATCTACTGACTGATCCATGAAAGTCAATCATAGAGGCAGTGCTTGTCGTGATTGTTTCTCGTCTTGGGTAATCATTTCCGAGGTCTTCAAATAGCGTTATGTGATGACCCGGAAATTTCTGAACAAATTTAAACTTTATCTTTAAATGATTTAATGTTTCTGACACGATAAGCAAAGTCTATGAAGTTGAATCTTAAAATTTTAGAACTGTTTCATGTATTAAATTACATTTGACTGCTCTCGACGATTCATGAACAATTATATGTATGTATGTATATATATATATATATATATATATATATATATATATATATATATATATATATATATATATATATATATATATGTACAAGTAAAAACGACTTTCCTACCGTAAAACACTATTTGCTACAGTAAAATGACTTTCCTACCGTAAAATATTATTTGCTACAGTAAAACACTATTTGCTACAGTGAACCCGTATTTTGCTACAGTGCTACAATGAAAACGACTTTGCTACAGTGATTTGCTACAGTAACACTATTTGCTACAGTAAAACACTATTTGGTACAGTAAAACACTATTTACTACAGTAAACACTATTTGATGTCGACGAACTAGCAAACAAAAACAGGATAAGGCGGCCATGCGATCGCATGGCAAAAACACTGAAAACTCATGCGATCGCATGAGGTACTGTAGCAGGCCACATACTATAAAAGCTCGATTCATTCCTCTGTATTATTATTTTTTTTATATTATTATTATTATTATTATTATTATTATTATTATTATTATTATTATTATTATTATTATTATTATTATTATTAATATTAATATTATTATTATTAATCTTATTATAATATTATTATTAGTAGTATATATACCTAAAATACTACGACGAGGTTATGAGCGTGTCACCTTCAAAATGGGTTTTTGAGCGGGATAGAGCTAAGGAAATTATGGGTTATTGTCAAGGAGGTTATGGGTAATGTTCGAGGGTATATTTGTGAATCAAATCTAGTGTTTATCATCTCTGTTGTGTCTACGTACTTTCCTACAATATTGAATCTCAATATTGATACGTAAGCACTCATATTTTATCTTTTATACATTAATTGTGTATCCATGTCTAATGCTCGAGTATATATATTTATGCATGCTTGTATGCTAAATTTTGTCATTAAATAGTTATGATGAATCACGAAGTAAATACATATATTACTGGTAAAAGGTATATGATATACATGTTTTTGGAAAGCTGGCGAAAAATCAATAATTTTTCATTTAGATATCGAATAATTTCGATGAACGGATTAAAAGATATGATCAACTGAATTATGATTAACGTTAATTGAAATTGCTTTTGAATCTACAATTAAGATTTAAACAACTTGTTTACGAGATTGATAAATTAGATTTTTGAATATTACCAACCGAGTAAATGAATCCTTATATAAGGTATGTCTCGTTTTGTTGAACCATTGTCAAAATTGACTTTTTGAAACGACTTTGGATAACTTTTGTATGTCGATCTCGAGCATTAGGATTGTTATACACTATGACCTGACCTAGCTTGATAGACATTTATTGACCAACATATGTTCTCTAGGTTGAGATATACGGTTATTTGATATTCCGAGTTTCGGTCACGTTTTGGTGAACAACTTTATGTGCTGCTAAGGTGAGTTTCATTGATCCCTTTTTAAATGCTTTTGCAATATATATTTTTGGGCTGAGAATACATGCACTTTATTTTAAACACAATGGATACAAGTACATACTAAATTCTACACTGAGTTTGAACCGAAAATCCCTTAGCTTTGGTAACTAGTAACTGCCAGTTATAAGAACTGGTGGGCACGAGTAGTAGTATATGGATCCATAGGGCTTGATATCCCCGTCCGAGCTAGAGCACTAGCCTTTTAACGGACGTATGCTATTTGAGAAGCGTACACGTTGGTTTGCGTGTATTATTAAGATGATTATACAAAGGGTACAAATTATATATACGTTAAGTTTAGTTACCAGGGTGCTCAATTTTGTAGAATATTTTGATAAACGTTTCTGGATGAAACTACTGAAATCTTGTGATCCACCTTTATACACAGATTATGCGAAACATTAAAACTATGAACTCACCAACCTTTGTGTTGACACTTGTTAGCATGTTTATTCTCAGGTTTCCTAGAAGTCTTCTGCCGTTGCTTATATGTTAGACAAGCTATGTGCATGGAGTCTTACATGACATACTTTTCAAGGAAACGTTGCATTCACCAAATTATCACCATGTATCTTATTTTGACTGCATTGTCAACGGAAGTACTATTGTAAACTATTATTTACGGTGATTGTCTATATGTAGAAATCATCAGATATCGAAAACCTTTGATTTAAATATTCATATATGGTGTGCCTTTTCAAAAAATGCAATGTTTACAAAACGTATCATATAGAGGTCAAATACCTCGCAATGAAATCAATGAATGATGTATTGTCCATATGGATTTGGAGCGATCGTCACAGTTGGTATCAGAGCATTGGTCCTAGTGAACCAGGTCTTGCATGAGTGTGTCTAACTGGTTATTGTTAGGATGCATTAGTGAGTCTGGACTATGACCGTATATGTTTTTACCAAGTTTTGCTTACCATTTATCGTCGAAAATTACTTGCTTATCATTCCTAAGTCTAGACACGTCTTACTGCATTTACTGCATAGATAGTGTACCGACAAAGTTCATATCTTAGCATATCTATTACTGTAAACTTTTCCTGACATCTTCCGAAAATTTCTCCGTAATTTACGGGATTTTGGTATTATATATACATATGTAAATTATGTATTCAGGAGTACCAATCTAAATTCTATAATCTATCTTATATCAAAAATCAATTCCCTAATTATACAAGGTGGATCACGTATCTAGTTCAAATTCCTTAAATTCCGACAGCTATTCCGATATGGATATTCACATGAACTCCGAAGACAGTGTAACCGGAATGGATCAACCAATTAGCCATCATCTATTCTGGATGAATTGGGGATGGGTTCGTAGCTTACTTAGTCATTGGAGACAAGAAGAAGGCGATCCCTTCCATCCACCACATTTCCCTCTTGGCGAAGAACCTGAAGCACTTACCGGCGAACCTGTTCGTAATACCATTTTCTCTCTCATTTCCAGAGTATCTAGTCATGATTATATACTATCTCACATTCTAAATCTTATTCGTCCGCTCGTCCGAACCACCGATCATCCCGGTATAATAGAAGAAGTCAACGAGCTTCGCGCTCGGGTAGTGGCTTTGGAGAATATGGTGCGAAGGTTACAAACACCAGCAGTAGCACCAGCAGCATAACCAGTACCACCATCATCAACAATAACAGTACCATTACCACCACCAACAACCACATCCGCATCCCACACCTCAATATCACATCAAAAACTGTACTTCAGATATCAACATCATACGCACCATAGATACCAAGGAGTGCCAACAACAATAAATGATGAAGTACTGATTCATAACTTCATCGAAGAAATATTCTACGGTGATTATGTAATCTCTAAAATCTTAGAGATTATTTATCCCAGTTCTAACCGTAAATCAGATAAATAGAAGGAAGAATAGAAACCCTGACAAGAATGATGCGTAAGGTACAAGCTAGACTTGTTTTACCAACAGCATCAATAGTACCCTTAGCCTCACCAGCACAGTTGGTGCTGTCAACATCATTAGAATCATCAGCACCTCTAACATCACAAGCTCCGCCAGTTCAAGAAAGCACCGTGGATATTATTACAAGTCAACAACGCGTATATTTGTATCAACGAGTTATGAAATATTAACTCATTCCCTCTGAAGAATTTATATGTATATCTTATATATATATTTTGAAACCATCATAAATCTTTTCGTACTAAGCTATTAAGTATGAATTGAAAAAGGGTAAATACTACTCGGTTAAATTCATATTACTAATATGCTATGATGTACATCCTTCGTTAACAACTTAATCTTCGTTAACTACATTCTCTGTTTCAATCCAAAGAATTTCGTTTCATAATAAACTAAGTGTATTATTCAATAATATGGTTGATTTTACACTTTCATCTTCGATGCACTCGAAACTTTCTAGAAAACATCATTTGCACCTTGCGAAGTTTGCAAGAATTCCACGAATATCAACACCCTTCACCAAGGAATATCAATAAGAATAAATAATGAAGTAATGATTTCATTAGCGAAATACTCCACAAAGATTATGTAATCTTTAATATTTTAGAGATTATTCAATTCTAATTCAAGCCGAAAATCAAATGAGCTTAATATGATATTAACTCATTAAATCTGTATTACATCTGAAGAAAATATACATACATATATTTTCATAAAAACGGTAATAAAAATTCTATTGTACAAAGTATTAATTGTGAAATCTTTAACGGGTAGGTAATACTCGGGAAATATATAAGTTCACAATTAATATGTTATATTGTACATTCTTCAACTTTGATTCAAAAATTATTAACTATGCTCACAGCGATATACAATCGTTTTCATACAAATTCAATTACATATTCTGATATTGACGGATCAAAATCCAAGTCATAACTCTGAACCGGTAAAATCATTCTTAGATCTCTACATCTTTCGAAGCTATATTTTGACTTCAAAACTGTGAAAGATCCTTTGGTATTGTTTTTACCAAAAATAACCTTGCAATTCCTTTTCAAAGTATCCAGTATTATCAACCATTCAACCAGTCAACGACGACCTTTCAGACTTGTAATTTTGGCATATACGTTTTCGTTACTGGAGAACCTTTCATGTTCCACCACATTAGCAGTAAATTTACCAACAACTTCATTGATCTTTGACCTTCCGAAAAATTCTTATACTCATTGAAACTGTATCATGTACTCATCTACATCTTGTAACGGCAATTGCCATACCAACTATCGGGAATTAGCAATCAGTATCTTGAAATCTTGTAGCACGTCTACGCCAACAGTTATATGTGTACATATAACGTCTACCTCCTAGACTTACATACTTCGAATGTGAAGTTTCCGAAAAACACCCCAAACTACGAAACTAGTTCTCCGAATTTTGGAAAAATGTTGATGAAGCAGCAAAAACTGTAAACGACCTTAACAGTCAAAAGTTTGATGATAAAGAATAGTATGGTGGTAAAGCATAGAAAAAGAGAAGGTTTGGAATTGAAAAACGGATTGAGCAGACCATGAAGGAGGCTGTGGACAAATCACAAAGACTAAATCTACCTTCAAAGAATCCAAATGATTCAGAGTCTGCTTAAATCATTAGCGAATACCTTGCTCCTTACTCTAAAACCTTTGCGGACAATATTCTTCATCATCATCTTATCTTAAATATTCTAAGATATCATCGTATCTCCCATTATAAATATCCTCCATATTTCTGAAGATATTTTTCGAAACCATTCTTATCTGAAATCATTACCTCTTCTCGCTATCTGTGTTACATCATAAAAGAAACTATTTTAGTTTCTAAAATCTGAAAAATTCGAAAAAAAAATGGATGTTTTGAAGTAATGTTGGGAACTGAAGCATGAGTTAGTATAATATAATGACACTTGATCAACGTGATTATATTATAGTAAGTCATGTTGAGTTTCTAATGGAACGTGACAAAGGTTCACAGATCACACCCTCATCATAAACCATGTTACATAACTCTTTCATTCTATATAATCTCTAAATATATCACGAAAATATATTTCTTGATGATTCGGTCTTTTCCGGATATTCTGGTAATTTGACAAGTCGGATTGTGCCATTACCGTTTCTTTCTTAGAACATTAATTATGTTTATTCTGAAATTCATACCTATGAATTCTGGACCATTATTCGCTTGACTTAAGGTCGGGAAGAGAAAACGAAAGCATGAAGCTTCGAAATATAATGGAGAACATAAAGCCCGATAACAACCCCGAAATTACAAACCTTGTATATCAATGCGTATAGCAATATAAAGACACGGGAGAATGAAAAACACTATAACCCCAAGGTAATAGTAGAAGAAAATAACTTCCTCTGGTGGCAGATGAAAAAGAAGAATGAAGGATACGATAGCCAGGAAAATATCAAGAATCAGAACTGGATTAAGCATTTTCACAATCTATTGGGATGTATGAAATAAGAAAGAAGATTATAGGAGTGGTGAAAATAAATGAAACGGAAGAAGTCAATTTATAGCAATCGAGACAGATTACGCATTTAATCAAAGAAAATCCTAATTTCCACAAATTCCGAAGAATCAAATCTTATTTAGATTATAAAGATTTTCTATTCCTTAAATTCCGGAAATCAATCGTAACTACGTCAAAAGCTAAGACGAATCTCTATTCTTTCATTTCACTCTTTTACGATAACTTCTCTCATACGCTTCGAGAAATCGGATTGTTTTTGATAATGCTAAAAACGAACATATATTTCATAGCATTATTCCTCAAGAAAGACAAGCTTTTAGTTGCAATTGTTCTATTTACAAGTGATATTCGTTTAAATAATAAAAGGTGAAGACAAAAGACAGATTCGACGAATTGAAGACGCAAACGACCAAAAAGCTCAAAAGAACAAAAGACAATCAAAAAGGTTCCAATTATTGATAAGAAACGTCTCGAAATTACAGAAGTACAAGATTCAAAACGCAAAGTACAAGATATTAAATTGTACGCGAGGACGTTCGAAAATCCGGAACCGGGACTAGAGTCAACTCTTAATGCTCGACGCAACGGACTAAAAATTACAAGTTAACTATGTATATAAATATAATATAATATATAATTAAATATATTAATTATATATATATTATATATATATATTAAAAACCGTCGGCAGCAAGAAACTCCAAGGGTGTGAGCTGTAAATATATCTCCGCGACTCGCGGAGTTTTAAGGGCATTTTGCCGCGAGTCGCGGAGCCCCAATTTTCAACTCTGGCTATAAAGCCAACCGAATTCTGATCAAATTAGATCATCTTTTTTCCTCTCATTCATACGAGTAATATATATATATATATATATATAATTTATATTTTAATTTTAATTTTAATTCTAATAATAAGGGTATGTTAGCGAATGTTGTAAGGGTGTAAGTCGAAATTCTGTCCGTGTAACGCTACGCTATTTTTAATCATTGTAAGTTATGTTCAACCTTTTTATATTAATGTCTCGTAGCTAAGTTATTATTATGCTTATTTAAAACGAAGTAATCATGATGTTGGGCTAATTACTAAAATTGGGTAATTGGGCTTTGTACCATAATTGGGGTTTGGACAAAAGAACGACACTTGTGGAAACTAGACTATGGGCTATTAATGGGCTTTATATTTGTTTAACTAAATGAAAGTTTGTTAATGTTAATATAAAGATTTACAATTGGGCGTCCCTATAAATTACCATATACACTCGATCGGACACGATGGGCGGGGTATTTATTTGTACGAATAATCGTTCATTTAACCGGACACGGGAATGGATTAATAGCCACTAGAATAATTAAAACAGGGGTGAAATTACATTCAAGGGTAATTGGTGTAATTGTTAACAAAGTGGTAAAACCTTGGTTTACACGCAGTCGATAACCTGGTGTATTCATTAAACAAAGTATTAAAACCTTGTTACAATTCGAATCCCCAATTAGTTGGAATATTTAACTTCGGGTATAATAATAATTTGACAAGGACACTTGCAATTTATATTTATGACTGATGGACTGTTATGGACAAAAACCAGACGGACATATTGAATAATCCAGGACAAAGGACAATTAACCCATGGGCATAAAACTAAAATCAACACGTCAAACATCATGATTACGGAAGTTTAAATAAGCATAATTCTTTTATTTCATATTTAATTTCCTTTATTTTATATTTAATTGCACTTCTAATTATCGCACTTTTATTTATTGTTATTTAATCGCACTTTTAATTATCGTACTTTTTAATTATCGCAAGTTTATTATTCGCAATTTCATTATCGTTATTTACTTTACGCTTTAATTTCAGTCTTGTATTTATATTTTACATTAGGTTTTAACTGCGACTAAAATCTTAAAATCGACAAACCGGTCATTAAACGGTAAAAACCCCCCTTTATAATAATAATATTACTTATATATATTTGTATTTTTATAAAAGTAAACTAATATAGCGTTGAGCTTTGTTTAAAGATTTCCCTGTGGAACGAACCGGACTTACTAAAAACTACACTACTGTACGATTAGGTACACTGCCTATAAGTGTTGTAGCAAGGTTTAAGTATATCCATTCTATAAATAAATAAATATCTTGTGTAAAATTGTATCGTATTTAATAGTATTTCCTAGTAAAATATAAACTATTTTATATACACCTCGTTCGACATCAAGTATTTTTGGCGCCGCTGCCGGGGAACTATCTTAAAAACCGGAAGCGCAACGCTAATATAAAAAAAAAAAAAGATTTTTATCTACTTTTATTAAAAGTCGTTTTTGTAAAATTACGTTTTAAAAATTCGAAAAAAAAAAAAAAAAACAAAAATATTAGTATTTTTAAGATTTTGTTAAATATTTAAGTTTTATAAGTTTCTTTATTTCTATTTTAGTTTATAAAAATATAAGTTTTATTTTAAAATCTTTTATTTATTTAAAAAAAAACAGAAAACAGAAAATAAAAAAATAAAAAAGAAAAACGCGTAAAAAGATAAATCTGTCAGCTCAAATTCTAAACCCCGCGACTCGCGGGGTTTTCTTCTTTATTTGCCGCGACTCGCGGAGACCTTCTGACACACGGACAAAAACCCTAATCAAGCATTGATTACGGGTTATTTTTAATTATTATTATTATTAAAACCTAATTATTATTATTATTATTATTAGTTTTAATTTTACTTTTACTTTTTATTTATATATTTTAGTTAAATTAGTTTTATTAAATTGTAAAATTAATAGTTTTATAAAATAAATAATATAAAAATAATATTTTTATAAAAATTGTACTTTTTACAATTTTTTTTTATATATTTTTATATTTTGTCCCTTTTTAATCGTTGTAGCGTAATATATGTATTTTTTAGCTCATATTTAATTTTAAACTTAGTTTTTGCTATAGTTATTTTTACTCCTAGATTTTTAGGCTTTGCCGTAGAATTCCTTAAGTGCTTTTTCTTTAGAATAAGATTTAGGTGCTTTAGAATTTTGCGACGCCTTTTTAAGTTTTAGTTTCTTTTTAAGTTATTTTCATTTGGGATTTAGTTTCTACTGTAAGCTTTAATATTTTTAGACACCTTTTACTATGTACCAATTATCATTCCAATTAGTAATTTCAATTTGCGATTATAATTTTAAGTTAGTTGTAGTAATAAGGTTAGGTTAGTTAAGTATTTTTAAGTTTTTATAAGTTTCTTTTATTTTTCCGTCACCTTTTATTTTTCAACCATTTTTTCTTTTTCGACCTTTTTCGACGAACTCTCTTTTTCTCTCTTATTTCTCGCCATTCTAGTTTTTAGGACTTAGATTTTTTCTACTTCTTATCTAAATTTCTTAAAATTACGAAAATTTATTTTAAGTGGTTAAATTAATAGACATCAAAATTTTCTGGTTCGTAGTAATAGTTGGATTTGTACGTGGACCGGGTTATTGGAGCCAAACAGTCCTCAATTATATTGAGACCAAACGAATCCTGCCCCTCTGCTGCATCTTTTGGCTATTCGAAACGTGGGCAAAATCAGAAAAGTCTATTGATTGGATAACTTATTATAATTTTTCTTTCCTTTTTAAAAAACTAATAGGATATTCAGTGAATGCACCGAGCAAGACGTTCATCACCTTTTGTACGTTCACCACCTGTGACTAGATCAAGACATCGTTTAACAAATATAACCGCCGTTGATTTTTCTTTAGAATCGTCATCCAGTCGACCAAGTACTTCAGTTCAAATTTCCGATAATCCATTTTTTGAACCCAACCTCACAATTGAGAATCCAGAAAATATTCAGGAACGGTTCGTAGATCCTGAACCACTAAACTTTCCTCCGGAACCACCAATCATTCAAACAGAGATTGTTGAGGAACGAACTATTAAATCAGAATCATTCAGTGATACCGATTCAACAAATTCAATTATGGAGAATCTGGAACCTTTAAGTATGGAAGACCGAATGAGAGCTAAACGCACTGGCCAAGGTCACGCAATTACTCATCCAGACATTAATGCACCAGATTATGAAATCAAAGGACAAATTCTACACATGGTGACTAATCAATGCCAATTTAGTGGTGCGCCGAAGAAAGATCCAAATGAACATCTACGTACCTTTAATAGGATCTGCACACTATTTAAAATCCGAGAAGTGGAGGATGAACAGATATATCTCATGTTATTTCCCTGGACTTTAAAGGGAGAAGCCAAAGATTGGTTGGAATCGTTACCTGAAGGGGCGATCGATACATGGGACGTTTTAATTGACAAATTTCTTAAACAATTCTTTCCTGCATCTAAAGCCGTAAGACTTCAAGCAGAAATTGTTACGTTCACACAGAAGCTAAATGAAACTCTATATGAGGCGTGGACAAGATATGGAAAGTTGTTAAGAGGATGTCCGCAACATGGTTTAGACACCTGTCAAATAGTACAAATATTCTACCGAGGATGCGACATCACTACAAGAAAAGACATAGATATAGCAGCTGGTGGTTCTATTATGAAGAAAACCGAAACTGATGCTTACAAAATTATTGATAATACTGCTTCCCACTCACATGAGTGGCACCAAGAAAAAGATATCATTAGATCATCTAAAGCAGCTAGAGCCGATTCTAGCCATGACTTAGATTCCATTTCCGCAAAGATAGATGCTTTCGAGAGACGAATGGAAAAGATGACTAAGGATATTCACTCAATACGAATTAGTTGTGAGCAGTGTGGAGGACCACATTTGACAAAAGATTGTCTCAGTATTGAATTAACAATGGAACAAAGAGAGAATATTTCATACATAAACCAAAGGCCTGGAAATAATTATCAGAATAATTATCAACCGCCAAGACCGATTTACAATCAAAACCAGAATTATAACCGAAATATTCCATACAACAACCAACAAGGTCCTAGCAATCAACAAGTATCCAATAATACTTACAATCAACAAAGACCGAATTTTCAAAACAAACCACCACAACAAACCGATGATAAAAAGCCGAATTTAGAAGATATGATGACGAAGCTAGTTGAAACTCAAACACAGTTTTTCACATCTCAAAAACAAACAAATGAACAAAATGCTCAAGCATTTAGAAATCAACAAGCTTCTATTCAAAATCTGGAACAAGAAGTGAGTAACCTAGCAAGGTTAATAGGTGAAAGAAAACCGGGAAGTCTACCAAGCGATACAAATGCTAACCCCCGGAATGAAACAGCTAAAGCTATTACCACAAGAAGTGGTACAACACTTAAACCACCTGAAATACCTGTAACTTCTGATGAAACTATTCCTACTCCACAAGAACCACAACCTGATCAAGATAAGGAAAAAGAACCGGTAGTTGAAAAGGTTAATGAAGATAACACAGTTAAGGATAAACCTTATGTTAAACCATACCAACCACCACTTCCTTATCCGAGTAAAATGAAGAAAGAGAAACTTGAAGCCGAGCAATCCAAATTCCTGGATATGTTTAAACAGATAAATGTAAATCTTCCTTTCATTGATGTGATTTCAGGAATGCCAAGATATGCTAAATTCTTGAAAGATCTAATCACGAATAGAAAGAAAATGGAAGAACTCTCGGCTGTCACTATGAATGCTAATTGTTCAGCAGTGCTGTTGAATAAGATACCAGAAAAACTATCTGATCCAGGAAGTTTCACAATTCCATGTTTTCTGGGTAGTCTTAGTTCAATAGAAGCATTGGCAGACTTAGGTGCTAGTATAAATCTAATGCCGTATTCACTATACGCTAAACTAGACCTCGGAGAATTAAAACCAACCAGAATAAGCATACAACTAGCCGATAGATCAATAAAATATCCTAGAGGGATAATGGAGAACATGCTAGTTAAAGTTGGTACTTTAGTATTTCCAGTAGATTTTGTTGTTTTGGACATGGAAGAAGATTCTCAAGTTCCTCTCATATTAGGAAGACCATTCTTAAACACGGCTAAAGCAATGATAGACGTGTTCGGTAAGAAACTGACCCTAAGTATAGAGGATGAGAGTGTTACCTTTTCAGTTGATAGAGCCATGCAACAACCACAATCTGCAGATGATACATGTTATTATATTCAAACTATAGATGCACATGCAGAATTATTAGAAGAATTTCCAGAATTACAAGGAACAGGAGAATGTTCTTTAGGAGAAAGTAATGAACCAATTGATAAAGCTGAAATGTTAGCTACACTTATAGCTAATGGATATGAACCAACAACAGAAGAAATTCAAATGCTAAAAGAAGAAGACAGATACCGATATAAATCATCGATAGAAGAACCTCCGAAATTAGAGTTAAAGCCACTTCCAAACCATTTGGAATACGCTTATTTACATGGTGAATCTGAATTACCTGTAATAATATCGTCTTCTCTTACTGAAAATGAGAAATCACAACTCATTTCTGTGTTGAAAGCTCATAAACCAGCCATTGCATGGAAGATTCATGATATTAAAGGAATAAGTCCTTCGTATTGCACACATAAAATCCTTATGGAAGAAGGTCATAAAACGTATGTGCAACGCCAACGAAGACTAAATCCTAATATGCAAGATGTAGTTAAGAAAGAGATTATTAAACTGCTAGATGCAGGTTTGATATATCCAATCTCTGATAGTCCATGGGTAAGCCCAGTTCAATGCGTGCCTAAGAAGGGTGGCATGACTGTCATTACAAATGAGAAAAATGAGCTTATTCCTACTAGGACTGTAACAGGATGGCGTGTATGTATTGATTATAGAAAATTAAATGACGCCACCAGAAAAGATCACTTTCCCTTACCTTTCATTGATCAAATGTTGGAAAGATTAGCCGGAAATAGTTACTATTGTTTTCTAGATGGATTTTCCGGATATTTTCAAATTCCAATAGCACCCGAAGATCAAGAGAAAACCACATTCACGTGTCATTATGGTACTTTTGCTTACAAACGCATGCCATTTGGACTTTGTAACGCCCCTGCAACCTTTCAAAGGTGTATGATGGCGATTTTTCATGACATGATAGAAGAATGCATGGAAGTATTCATGGATGACTTTTCAGTCTTCGGTGATACATTTAAATCATGTCTAGTTAATCTGGAACGAATGCTAATTAGATGCGAAAAATCAAATCTAGTACTTAATTGGGAGAAATGCCATTTCATGGTTAAAGAAGGCATCGTTCTTGGACATAAAATTTCAAAAGAAGGAATTGAAGTGGATAGAGCTAAAGTAGATGTAATTGCTAAACTTCCACATCCCACAAATGTTAGAGGAGTTAGGAGTTTTCTAGGGCATGCCGGTTTTTACCGACGTTTCATAAAAGATTTTTCTAAAATTGCCACTCCTATGAATAAACTCCTAGAAAAGGATGCGCCATTTATCTTTTCAGATGAATGTATCAAATCTTTTAATATTCTTAAAGAAAAACTCACTAATGCACCGATCATGATAACACCAAATTGGAATCTACCATTTGAACTAATGTGCGATGCAAGTGATTTTGCAATGGGAGCCGTTTTAGGACAAAGGATTGAAAAACGATTTCAACCTATATATTATGCTAGTAAGACATTACAAGGAGCACAAACGAACTATACAACTACTGAAAAAGAACTCCTTGCTATTGTCTTTGCTTTTGACAAATTTCGATCATATCTCGTTCTAGCAAAAACGGTGGTCTATACCGACCATTCTGCTCTTAGATACCTATTTTCAAAACAAGATGCTAAACCAAGATTAATCCGTTGGATCTTACTCTTACAAGAGTTTGATATTGAAATCCGAGATAAAAGAGGAGCAGAAAATCTCGCCGCTGATCATCTTTCTCGTCTTGAAAATCCCGAATTAGAAGTTCTAAATGAATCGGCCATACAAGACAACTTTCCTGATGAATATCTATTGAAGATAGATTATAAAGAAATCCCATGATTTGCAGACTATGCAAACTACTTAGTTTGTGGATTCCTTGAAAAAGGATTATCGTACCAAAGACGAAAGAAATTCTTCAGTGATATAAAACACTATTTCTGGGAAGATCCACATCTGTTTAAAAGTTGTCCCGATGGAATAATACGCCGATGTGTATTTGGAGATGAAGCTAGTAAAATTTTAAACCATTATCACACAGGACCAACAGGAGGGCATTATGGGCCTCAACTAACAGCAAGAAAAGTTTATGAAGCTGGATTCTATTGGCCTACAATTTACAAAGACGCACACCTTCTTTGCAAATCCTGTGATGCATGTCAAAGGGCCGGAAAAATAAGTCAACATGATGAAATGCCACAAAATGTCATCCAAGTATGTGAAGTATTTGACATTTGGGGTATTGACTTTATGGGTCCATTTCCAAAATCTCATAATAATCTATATATACTCGTAGCCATTGATTATGTATCTAAATGGGCGGAAGCACAAGCTCTCCCAACTAACGATGCACGAGTTGTAGTCAACTTTTTAAAACGTCTTTTTGCAAGGTTTGGAACACCGAAAGCTTTAATAAGTGATCGGGGTACTCATTTCTGTAATAATCAACTTGAGAAAGTTCTTAAAAGATATGGAGTAACTCATAAAATCTCCACCGCATATCATCCACAAACAAGTGGACAAGTTGAAAACACCAACCGAGCTTTAAAACGTATTCTAGAGAAAACCGTAGGATCAAATCCGAAGGAATGGTCCATTAAATTGGAGGATGCACTCTGGGCTTTTAGAACAGCCTACAAAACTCCAATTGGAACCACACCTTTTAGACTTGTTTATGGAAAAGCATGTCATCTTCCAGTAGAAATTGAACACAAAGCATTTTGGGCTTTGAAGACATGTAATCTTGATTTACATGAAGCCGGACGTCTACGATTAAGTCAACTAAACGAATTAGAAGAATTAAGACACGAAGCATACGAAAATTTGTTAATCTATAAAGAAAGAACGAAGAAATGGCATGATAAAAGAATCAGAAGTTCAAGGGAATTTAAAGAAGGAGACAGAGTTCTTCTTTTCAATTCACGATTCAAGCTATTTCCTGGAAAATTGAAATCAAGATGGTCTGGACCATTCATAGTCAAAAGAGTTTTCCCATACGGAACGATAGAATTAATAAATTCAAATGGGATTGAATTTAAAGTTAATGGTCACAGAGTTAAACATTACATACATGGTCCGATGGAAGTCGACAACGAAGTTAATCACAATTTCGATACCACAGCTAACTAAGTGTGGGGAGAATCAAGTCTTTAAAGGATAATATATATTTTTGTTAGAGTTAGATTGTCTGTTTTCGTGTAGTTCTCGAAAATGGAACACGTATGGTCTTTCCCTAGCAGACCCTAAAGAACTAGTCTTCTCCCCCCATTCTGAATTTTTATTTTTTTTAGGTTTTTACGAAATGAAGACTGCCTGTGAACTAAACCATGGTCTAATGCTACACGCTTTGATCACTAAACGTAATAATGACATACTACCGAGTGAATTAGTATCAGTAATCAGAGAAAGAATGGACGGAGTTAGAAAAGGATCCAGATGCGAAGATAATAAGTTACAATTTGGTAAAGGAAAATCAAAATCCGCAGCGAAAAGAAGAGCACGACACCTAGAACGATGTCACAAATGCGGAAAATGGTCACATGGAGGAAAATGTTCAAATAATCAAACCTATTCAAATACCGAATTTGTTACTTTATGCAGAGACGGACCATTCATATGTTTAGAAGAAAAGACAATGAATGCTCGAGGTTACGCCTATGCAGCCATGGAAAACCAATTAAACCGACTATCTTATGAATATAATAGATCATATAACTAAGAAATCTATTTCACAGGTATGTCTGTACAGTTTTTATTTTTATTTATTTTTAACCTTTTGATAATAAACGCTAATTTGTTCGCTAAAAAGTATTAAATTGGTATTAAATAAAATTAGGTTTGGCGACCGAAATTATTGATATCCTTCAAAAATTTATTACATCACTGCAAAATTTAACGTTTATTCTTAAGGTATAAATATCTTTAATCAATCAACCCATAATATTTCAAAAATTCGTCATGAGTTAAATTAGGTCTTGGAACCGAAATTACTTTACCGAAAAGAGGGGCGCATATTTTTGATAATATTTGATTGATTAAAGTGGGATAAAAAGACAAAAAGATTTTTAATTTTATTTTTACCATATTTTTAAAAAATTAATATTTAAATCTTAAATTAATATTGTAAACTTTGTAAAAACAATATATTTAAAATTGTAAATATTTGAAAAATTAATATAAGTTTGGTGTGAATTTAATATATGAATTTTTAAATTACGTTTGGTGTGAATTTTTAATTTTTAAAATATGAATTTTTAATTTTATGCATTTCAAATTTTAAGTTTGGTGTGATTTTTTTATTAATTTTGAATTTTATATTTAAGTTGTGTGAATTTAAAAACAAAAATTTACTTTATCTCATTAAGTTAAGAATATGATTTTTAAAATTCGTCGTAAGTTGAAGACTAGGTCTTTGAATCGAAATTGCTTTACCCGAGGGAGGGACGAGAACTTTTATTATCATTATTTTTAATCTTATTGATTTAAAGTATGCCAAAAACATTAAAAAACCCAAAAATCTTAGCTTTTAAAACAATCGCTACAAAAAGACAAATTTTAAAATTTTGTCGAAGGACGGACTAGGACATCGATCCGAAACGACCTCATCCTAAATAACAAGGGAAACAAAATTTTAAAATTAATTACTAAATTGTTTTAAGAAGTTAAAAATTATAAAAATAAAAAAAAAAAAAAAAAAAAAAAGAGTAACTCCGCGACTCGCGGAGTTTGAAGTGCAAACCTCCGCGACTCGCGGAGGGACAAAATTACAGAAAAAAAATATAACAAGCTGCACGATCAGTTCACTCAACCCACACAAAAACACACAAAAACACAGCGAAATAGCTGCGAAAAAACCCGAAAATCACCCCCAAAAATCCCAATTTTTAACCGTTAATCATCAAATTTTTTGCTAAAATCATGTTGAGAAGGATGATATCTAAGAACTACTCAAGAAAAACGAATGAAAGGGGTGAATCTTCATCCCAAGCCCGCCATGCTCCTGCTGAGAACTTGGAACAACAGGAGGTAGATAACTACTACAAGCAGGATGTACCTCATCCAGTCATGACCTTTTCAGATATGCACTTGGAACAGTTGCACCCGAACCTGAGATTTGACAGACTTTGGATAGATTATCCAAAATATCAACGGGGTTTGCATACTCTTCACTCTAAGGTTGTTGAGGTACCGAGGGTCATAGAATGGGGACCCTTAGAAGCTGTAGAATTGGCCGGGCCAATTAGGGAATTACTTGTACAGAGGTATGGTAATTCTTCTTTTAATGACTGGATATGTTTATTCACCATACGCAGACCTGTATATAAAGTATGGTGTGAAGAGTTGTTATGTAGTATAGAGTTGAATGATCGGGTAGCTAGTTTAACCGATCGTTCTTTTATTAGATTTTTGTTAGGCGGTTCGATGCGACACATGTCTTTACTGGACATGGCTCAGGCTTTACGTATATATACGCCTGAGGAATTAGCGTCTGCCGATTGTAGAGGATTGATACTAAACGGTAGAAAGATAGATGAGAATTTTGATACACACGGTGTGTGGAGTCAAATGACAAGCCATCACCGTTTCAAAGGGGGAAACTACTCTTATTTGGATATAGATAGAGCCGAATTAAGAGTGATACATAGGTTTTTAGCTAATTCGATTACACAAAGGGGTAAGAACAAAGAAAAAGTAAATGAACAGGATTTGTTTTACCATATGTGTATTCGAGACCCACACAGCGCTGTAAGTATACCATATTGTGTGGGTTATTATTTATCAGCTATGGTTCGGGGGATGCGTCCACATAGCATAATAGGAGGTGGTATTTTTATTACTTTGATTGGTGAATATCTCGGTGTGGATATAAGTCGGGGGGGATTATTAGTAGAAGAGCCGGAACCCCGCGACACTATAGGTTTAAATGTATACCATGGTGCGAAAGTTTTGAAGCGGCGAAATAACGCCGCAGTACGATACAATGGTAGACATCCACAGGTAGAGAGAAACCAGGAACAAGGTAATGTAGGAGGGGGGAATGAGATGCAAGAAATGCATAGGTTTATAGCTTCTCAAGAATACGAAAATGCTAGACAGAGAGCATTTGAAGATTGGCAAGTTCATCAGAACCAGATCATAGCGCATTGCCAACATATAGGTAGAAACTATATTCCTACACCGAAACCCGTCTTCCCTCCTTGGTCGATAGAGATGCAGCCACCATATCCTACGTATGACCCTGCCGAAGCATTCTATAGCACTTATGGTTATGCGTGGAACCCCTATTAGTACCAATATCATCCTTAGTTTAACTTTTTATTTTTTTTTTATTATTTTGTAATTTGTAATTATTGATACATTTAATATTTTTGTTAATATTGTAATCATTTTTATAATTTCTAACTTTTATTCTTAGATTTTAATAATTTTTGAATGTGGGGTAATAAACCAAACTTCAAAAATATGAATATATGTTTGCAGTTTATCTTATGTACACAACAGGGTAAAACAACGCATTTTCAAAGACTGGCATTAAGTTCAGCAAAAGCAACTAATTTTGACGACAAGATGCAAAATACATGTGAAATAACAACAAGACGGAATGAACAAATGATGTGCACCATTTATCATTCAGCAAATAAACACCAATATATTTGGAAACTTTGGTAAAAATTTAATCATTTTCACACAAATCACCCTCAATAATTTAAATTGTTACTGATTTCTTGCAAATGAGGGCATTGCAAGATCTTAAGTGTGGGAAGGGGTTAAATTCTTTCGGATTTTAAAATTTTTTACTTTATACACTTGGTTACCATTAAAAATACTAGTAAAGCAGTAGTTGTATTAGAATCTAGTGCTCTCTGATAAAAAAGAACAGCCCTAGTCTTATATACTGACTACCCAATTCTAGTAAAATTTTTCAAAATTTTCAATTAAATGAATTCAAAATCATGTTTATACATATTTATGAACGATAAAACTAGGTTTTAACACCGAAATTATTGTTACCTCGGAAAGGACATAAATTGAGAAACAAATTAAAATGTTAAAATTCATTTAAAATGGAATAGAGGACGATAAAAAGAAAAATAAAAAGCCAAGTGTGGGAAAATTTACCAAATTATTTTAAACATATGTCACATATATCTGTAACAAATAACTGAAAATACTTTTGCTTTGGACTAAACTAAACTGTTTTACCCAATGAAAGAAAAGAAGAGATGGATCTACACGATGAATCAATTCCATCATTAAAAGGAAGTAAAGTCTTCCGAAAAAGACACGCGCTTCTTGATTTAGGTCATGAAGTTGTCGTCCAGACCAGCTATAGGTTGACGAAAAATCTAGAAAAGTCATCACTAAAATCAGCAGGAAATCCACGGACCTCAGCATTAAACAGGGTCACCAAGTGGTCAGATTTATCCTAACCATGAGAAGGATTTATCTCGTACAATGGGGGGCACCGTGCAAATTAGCTTGATAAGACTAATGAATCAGATCCCCAGAAAGGATAATCTCCTTAAAGATTAAAAATCAGCTTTTAAGACTGATATTACTCAATCCTAGAGATTGACCTTAAAGATTGAGAATTCAAACTCATGGAATTCAATGATATCTAAACTCGAGCTTAAACGAGAAAATATTTTGATCAAAATTATAAACCGATTTGTTTTCTGAAAACCCTATTTTCAATGCGTTCATTACCATTGAACGTAAAATCCTAGGAATTCACCTGGAATTCATTAGGTCACCTGAACTAAATTGGGTGTCAACTGTAAGAACGGTGGTTGCATAGCATGGTCAAAGACAGGACCTTGTGCCAGACCGAAAAATTATAAGGGTAAGCTTTACTATTGCTCCTACCAAGGATAGTAATTGCGTCCGACACGTTATAGACCATAATCAAAAGCATGTCACGGGACATTGCCTTAACAGTTGCTTGTTCAACGCTTTCCTTTACAACCGGACGGTAGTTTGCCGAAAGGTAATATACGGGACAAGTAAACTGGACGTGTTGCTTTCCAAATACAAGGTTAGCAAGTGGGTGACACAAAACCGCAAGTTTTGAGCTAAAACTTTCAAATCTGAAACCCACCAAACCCACAAAAATATTTTGCAAACACCGGTAAAGGGTTATTCCGGAAAACTTATCTAGGGTAAAAACTAGATTTAATTTTCAAAAGATCAAATGTTTTCATAAAGATCCAATTTCCTTAATGGATCTAAATTTTTATAGTCATGTGGGACTGTAAACCATATCGTTACTACCATAGTTTATACCGCCGTATAGAAATCACTGATGTACAAAGTGTGAAGAATAAAGAAGTGATTCTAGTATTTCAAGACAATATTGCTTGAGGACAAGCAACGCTCAAGTGTGGGAATATTTGATAATGCTAAAAACGAACATATATTTCATAGCATTATTCCTCAAGAAAGACAAGCTTTTAGTTGCAATTGTTCTATTTACAAGTGATATTCGTTTAAATAATAAAAGGTGAAGACAAAAGACAGATTCGACGAATTGAAGACGCAAACGACCAAAAAGCTCAAAAGAACAAACGACAATCAAAAAGGTTCCAATTATTGATAAGAAACGTCTCGAAATTACAGAAGTACAAGATTCAAAACGCAAAGTACAAGATATTAAATTGTACGCGAGGACGTTCGAAAATCCGGAACCGGGACTAGAGTCAACTCTTAATGCTCGACGCAACGGACTAAAAATTACAAGTTAACTATGTATATAAATATAATATAATATATAATTAATTATATTAATTATATATATATTATATATATATATATTAAAAACCGTCGGCAGCAAGAAACTCCAAGGGTGTGAGCTGTAAATATATCTCCGCGACTCGCGGAGTTTTAAGGGCATTTTGCCGCGAGTCGCGGAGCCCCAATTTTCAACTCTGGCTATAAAGCCAACCGAATTCTGATCAAATTAGATCATCTTTTTTCCTCTCATTCATACGAGTAATATATATATATATATAATTTATATTTTAATTTTAATTTTAATTCTAATAATAAGGGTATGTTAGCGAATGTTGTAAGGGTGTAAGTCGAAATTCTGTCCGTGTAACGCTACGCTATTTTTAATCATTGTAAGTTATGTTCAACCTTTTTATATTAATGTCTCGTAGCTAAGTTATTATTATGCTTATTTAAAACGAAGTAATCATGATGTTGGGCTAATTACTAAAATTGGGTAATTGGGCTTTGTACCATAATTGGGGTTTGGACAAAAGAACGACACTTGTGGAAACTAGACTATGGGCTATTAATGGGCTTTATATTTGTTTAACTAAATGAAAGTTTGTTAATGTTAATATAAAGATTTACAATTGGGCGTCCCTATAAATTACCATATACACTCGATCGGACACGATGGGCGGGGTATTTATTTGTACGAATAATCGTTCATTTAACCGGACACGGGAATGGATTAATAGCCACTAGAATAATTAAAACAGGGGTGAAATTACATTCAAGGGTAATTGGTGTAATTGTTAACAAAGTGGTAAAACCTTGGTTTACACGCAGTCGATAACCTGGTGTATTCATTAAACAAAGTATTAAAACCTTGTTACAATTCGAATCCCCAATTAGTTGGAATATTTAACTTCGGGTATAATAATAATTTGACAAGGACACTTGCAATTTATATTTATGACTGATGGACTGTTATGGACAAAAACCAGACGGACATATTGAATAATCCAGGACAAAGGACAATTAACCCATGGGCATAAAACTAAAATCAACACGTCAAACATCATGATTACGGAAGTTTAAATAAGCATAATTCTTTTATTTCATATTTAATTTCCTTTATTTTATATTTAATTGCACTTCTAATTATCGCACTTTTATTTATTGTTATTTAATCGCACTTTTAATTATCGTACTTTTTAATTATCGCAAGTTTATTATTCGCAATTTCATTATCGTTATTTACTTTACGCTTTAATTTTAGTCTTGTATTTATATTTTACATTAGGTTTTAACTGCGACTAAAATCTTAAAATCGACAAACCGGTCATTAAACGGTAAAAAACCCCCTTTATAATAATAATATTACTTATATATATTTGTATTTTTATAAAAGTAAACTAATATAGCGTTGAGCTTTGTTTAAAGATTTCCCTGTGGAACGAACCGGACTTACTAAAACCTACACTACTGTACGATTAGGTACACTGCCTATAAGTGTTGTAGCAAGGTTTAAGTATATCCATTCTATAAATAAATAAATATCTTGTGTAAAATTGTATCGTATTTAATAGTATTTCCTAGTAAAATATAAACTATTTTATATACACCTCGTTCGACATCAGTTTTATCCATATAATTCAACGGTGATAAAATTCTATTTATCAACTCATATTCGTCATGAAAACATTTCTATTGTTAGCCATGACGACCTCACTTAAATTTCGGGACGAAATTTCTTTAACGGGTAGGTACTGTGATGACCCGGAAATTTCTGACCAAATTTAAACTTTATCTTTAAATGATTTAATGTTTCCGACACGATAAGCAAAGTCTATGAAGTTGAATCTTAAAATTTTAAAACTGTTTCATGTATTAAATTACATTTGACTGCTCTCGACGATTCATGAACAATTATATGTATGTATATATATATATGTACAAGTAAAAACGACTTTCCTACTGTAAAACACTCTTTGCTACAGTAAAATGACTTTCCTATCGTAAAATACTATTTGCTACAGTAAAATACTATTTGCTACAGTGAAACCGTATTTTGCTACAGTGCTACAGTGAAAACGATCTTCTACAGTGATTTGCTACATTAAACACTATTTGCTACAGTAAACACTGTTTGCTACAGTAAAACACTATTTGCTACAGTAAACACTATTTGATGTCGACGAACTAGCAAACAAAAACAGGATAAGGTGGCCATGCGATCGCATGGCAAAAACACTGAAAACTCATGCGATCGCATGAGGTACTGTAGCAGGCCACATACTATAAAAGCTCGATTCATTCCTCTGTATTATTATTTTTTTATATTATTATTATTATTATTATTATTATTATTATTATTATTATTATTATAATTAAGATTAATATTATTATTATTAATCTTATTATAATATTATTATTAGTAGTATATATACCTAAAATACTACGACGAGGTTATGAGCATGTCACCTTCAAAATGGGTTTTTGAGCGGGATAGAGCTAAGGAAATTATAGGTTATTGTCAAGGAGGTTATGGGTAATGTTCGAGGGTATATTTGTGAATCAAATCTAGTGTTTATCATCTCTGTTGCGTCTACGTACTTTCCTACAATATTGAATCTCAATATTGATACGTAAGCACTCATATTTTATCTTTTATACATTAATTGTGTATCCATGTCTAGTGCTCGAGTATATATATTTATGCATGCTTGTATGCTAAATTTTGTCGTTAAACAGTTATGATGAATCACGAAGTAAATACATATATTACTGGTAAAAGGTATATGATATACATGTTTTTGGAAAGCTGGCGAAAAATCAATAATTTTTCATTTAGATATCGAATAATTTCGATGAACGGATTAAAAGATATGATCAACTGAATTATGATTAACGTTAATTGAAATTGCTTTTGAATCTACAATTAAGATTTAAACAACTTGTTTACGAGATTGATAAATTGGATTTTTGAATATTACCAACCGAGTAAATGAATCCTTATATAAGGTATGTCTCGTTTTGTTGAACCATTGTCAAAATTGACTTTTTGAAACGACTTTGGATAACTTTTGTATGTCGATCTCGAGCATTAGGATTGTTATACACTATGACCTGACCTAGCTTGATAGACATTTATTGACCAACATATGTTCTCTAGGTTGAGATCTACGGTTATTTGATATTCCATGTTTCGGTCACGTTTTGGTGAACAACTTTATGTGCTGCTAAGGTGAGTTTCATTGATCCCTTTTTAAATGCTTTTGCAATATATATTTTTGGGCTGAGAATACATGCACTTTATTTTAAACACAATGGATACAAGTACATACTAAATTCTACACTGAGTTTGAACCGAAAATCCCTTAGCTTTGGTAACTAGTAACTGCCAGTTATAAGAACTGGTGGGCACGAGTAGTAGTATATGGATCCATAGGGCTTGATATCCCCATCCGAGCTAGAGCACTAGCCTTTTAACGGACGTATGCTATTTGAGAAGCATACACGTTAGTTTGCGTGTATTATTAAGATGATTATACAAAGGGTACAAATTATATATACGTTAAGTTTAGTTACCAGGGTGCTCAATTTTGTAGAATATTTTGATAAACGTTTCTGGATGAAACGACTGAAATCTTGTGATCCACCTTTATACACAGATTATGCGAAACATTAAAACTATGAACTCACCAACCTTTGTGTTGACACTTGTTAGCATGTTTATTCTCAGGTTTCCTAGAAGTCTTCCGCTGTTGCTTATATGTTAGACAAGCTATGTGCATGGAGTCTTACATGACATACTTTTCAAGGAAATGTTGCATTCACCAAATTATCACCATGTATCTTATTTTGACTGCATTGTCAACGGAAGTACTATTGTAAACTATTATTTACGGTGATTGTCTATATGTAGAAATCATCAGATGTCGAAAACCTTTGATTTAAATATTCATTTATGGTGTGCCTTTTCAAAAAATGCAATGTTTACAAAACGTATCATATAGAGGTCAAATACCTCGCAATGAAATCAATGAATGATGTATTGTCCATATGGATTTGGAGCGATCATCACACGTTAGGAATTCTATCTTTATGATCTTGAAGTATTCAGAGTTGGATCTCCACAAAAAAGAGTTAGTAGCACGGCACATATTGGTTAAAATTTGGAGTTGGCAAGAGGTGAAGAGAAATCCTGACTCTAGTAGTAGAATTACTGCTTTGGTGTAAAGCTCTCGGCATCCAGCTTTGAATGTGAAAACGGGATCCGTGGACTTATTAAAGATACGCTCAAGTTATCTTGTCACGTAAGTGGCAAAGTTGACTTGGTTAGGATCCAAATGCGAGAATGGATTGTTTTTTCTTTCCTCTTCTAAAGCTGCCGCTCATAATTCTTTGATAATCAGACTGGCGTGGTGATCCAGTGTTACGTAGATCATCAGTCTGCCTGGTGTACTTTAGAAATCATCAACGAAGAGGCCATGAATGTTATCGATCATTCTGGAATTAGATGATAAGTTAGGCGTTAGGTGAAATTATCCATGTGTCTTCGGATGAGAGTCAGTAGTGCTCATTGGTTGGCGAAGAAAGGAAATGGGGATCCATCTAAGACATTGTAAACCTTAGAGTAGATAACTTTCTGATCTCGGTAGAACCTTGTCTGTAGAATGGTGCGAACTACTGAGTTGTGTTCCCGTTACCTTTCTTCTCTGTGGATATGATCGTGAAGTGCCGTGATAAAATCTTGAATGCGTTCTAGCTCTGTATCACTATCTTCTCTTGGTAGGTAACGAATATATTCTTCTTTAATAGCTTCAACCCAGTCTTTTTATCGAGGTGTAAATTCGATTGTCGGATGTTAGATGGCTTCTAAGATATCCTCAAATTCATCATTATCATTGATGAATGAGATCATATCAAGATGATTTTATATGATGGGAACTTCAAAGTGTTTAGAAGAAGAGTTCAACCCATCTTGATTTGATACTTCCGATAGCGAGCGAGGATCGACCAGAATATCTATGCTCGGTTGTTCGTCCTCGCCATCGTCGATCGTGGAGTCAGGAACTTTTGACAAAGTATCAAAGAATTTACTGTCGATCTTAAAAGTCTCTAGCTTCTCCGGGTGGTCCTTGAGTCTTTCAGGATAAGGTACATGAACTGGATTCTGCAGGGGCAGTTATCGCGCGGTGGTTGACTTCTTAAGATGAAAATCAATTTAAGATAGCATAACCATATCATTAAATTAAGGAAGACGTTCACGTATACAGAAGAAGCCTTGACCGTTACATATGTTGGCATTCTCAAGACCGCTCCTAGTACAATTTCCGACGTTCGCCTCGAGGTACGTTTTTTCTCCAGAGATGAGGAGGCCTCAAAAGTATCTAGCTTTCTAGTGAGAGAAATCTAGGAAGAGAAACTAACTAAGCTAAGAAGAGAAACTAACTGTAGTGAGAGAGGATTGTGTGAAAATAGAAGTGTGTTGAAATGATCAAACAATGACCTTATTTATAGAGATTTTGTGGCCTGCCAGCCCGGGTACACTTCCCGGGTATATTGCGTAACCCGTAAATAGTGTACGGGTAAAGTGCCCGTGTGCTTGCCAGCTCCTGTGTAATGGTCGGGTAGAGAAAACCATGGCAGCCCATGTGGCAGCCTGAGTAACCTTGTAGCAGCCCGGGTAGCGTGATGTTTTTGGATTGAAACTTGATTTTTGAGGCCGTACCTTGGTTTTCAACTTTTTTGCTCTAGATTCTTCGTTTTAAGCTCGTTTTCTTTAATTCTTCTTGTGTCGTCTTCGTAAGTATCTGGTCTACAAAATAAAGCAAATAAACGCTTAATTCTTCCATAAAGTCGATAAATTTATTGTTTCAGGGCTTAATATCGGGTATAAAAACGTGACTTTTTGGCCGGTATCATTGATTTCTTTGATTACAACGATGCAATCGTCTTTTATTTCTTTTTTAATTTAGGTTGAAGCTATGATTGTTGGATAAGCTTTATATGTTTGTCTAGACTAATAACCTATGTGTTGGATGTAACTTTTAGCAAATGTTTACTTATGATGATTTGATGCTGGAGTAAAAGAACGATTCTTGTTGAAACTTGTCGTTTTGATTCAACTGATTGTGTGTTTATTTGATAGAATGAGAGTTCATTAATTTAATACATATATTTTTCAGTTGGTTTGTCTTAATTGATTGATTGTTTGATCGAAAATGATAGTAAATTGAATTCAAAATTTTAGACAATAAAGGGGTGGATATTCAGTGGATCGGGTGACCGTTGCCATCCCTAGCTACTGTTGCTGCTTTATGCTACTTTGTTGGTGTTCATTTGTAATCAATTATGGTGTGTTGACCTGAATCTGGATTTTAAATGTTGCTGCTGCTCTTTAATTGTTGGCAAGGATTTCAGCTTCTATGTTTTTTTTATCTTTGGGTCAGTGTTGCTATCTATATGAATTTGTGGGTTACAATTATCACTGCTGCATGAGTTTGGGTTTATATTACTACTACTTCAGTTATTTAGGACAGTATTGGGAGGTTGTTGTATGTATGGGTCAGTATTGCTGCTATTATGATGTAATGGGTCAACAATCAACATTGTCACCCTTTAGGTTATTTTAGATCAGATGATCGTAAAATGGGTCTTATTGTGCTTCAGTTGAATTTTTTTCCCCTGTCAAATGGGTCTTTTTTGCTCTATATATGAAATAAGTCATTATTGCTACTGTATCATGGAGTTGGGTCATATTGGTTGTTTATTGGTTTAGATGCTTATGAATTGGGTCAAAATTACTGCTGCTGCATGTTTTTTTTTTGATGATATGAAGATTCAATTTTGGTACTATGTGAATTGGTTAGGGAGTAGTTGCTGCTGCTATTTTGAAATGAATATTTTTTGCTGTTGCTAAATTAATTTTAGTGGGCCAACATTGTGACTTGTGGTTAGAAATCTGGGTAGAAATTTATGATGATGATATATGTTCAAGAAAGTTGCTTATATCTAGCTATCGAAAGTCTATTGGGATTAAAGTATGTGAATTGGTCTTAAAATGGTTACATGATATGTACGTTTCTTATCGAATCAATGATAGTCACTTGAGATGGTATAAATGGTACAATAAGGGTTTTGAACTTGAATGTTTGGGCTGTAAAAGCTATATTTGGTGGACTGGGCTTTTATGGAATCGTGATTATTCAATCAATGGATCAAAGTGGGCTGTAATTGATGATGTTTTTTCTTTATTCTTTTATAATGTACTTTTTTTTCTTCTTCTTTTTTGTAGGCTTAGTAGTAGTAGTTTTTGTTTGGGATAATCATAATATCTCATAGATAGGCCTACAAAAGTAGATCGTTAGTTTGTAATAACTCTTTTATTTTAATGAATTTTGCCGGGGATTTGGTCCCTTTATCTAAAAAAATAAAACCGTAAACTCAAATACCATTCGTGTTAAATGCTAAATCAGAACACTAAACTCTAAATCGGACTAAATTTAGGGGGAAAAAAACTTATTTCGAGTAGTTCTAACAAAAACATAGTAGTTCTAACAAAATTAAAGGAATTCGAACATGTTCTAAATAAGCTTAAAATGCATGCCCTCTCTAATTTTTGTTAGCAGTGATAGTTCTCAAAGTTCTCTCATCAGAAAAAATTCTCATTTTATCCTTACACTATACATATATATATATATATATATATATATATATATATATATATATATATATATATATATATATATATATATATATATATATATATATATATATATATATATATAACCCTCTGAAATTATGATGTCATCATTTCACTAATTACTTTTTAACTTTCATAATGATGATGTCATTATTACTTATATATTATTCTACTTAATTAAAATTAAAAAAATACAAAATAAAACTAAATAATAGTACGAATTATATGCATGTCCATTTTGAAGGCAATAAGGTTTTATAATTTTAAATTATATATACAAAATAAAAACAAATACAAACCGATAATACCATTTTACTGATTTACATCACAAAATTAATTCTAATTAAAAAAAGATACAAAATCAAAACAAATAAATACCTAGAAGATATAAATACCCCTATGACTATATGTATAAACTTGTTAACAAATTGTACGATCTTCTACAAAACAACCATGAACACATGTACAAACTTTGAAACATATGGTACAACTTTCATATAAGAATTGTATTTTAAGTTTTAAAAAAATTTCAAGAGGCATTTGTTATTATTGATAATTATTATTAAAAATATAAATACTCAAATTGTTAGCAAACTTTATTATTATTATTATTATTATTATTATTATTATTATTATATTATTATAATTATTATTATTATTATTATAATTATAATTATAATTATTATTATTATTATTATTATATTATTATTATTATTATTATTATTATTATTATTATTATTATTATTATTATTATTATTATTATTATTAAATATGAGTTCTCTTTACGGGATTAATTACGTTAAATAAGTATGCGAACTACATGTTTCAATAAAAGGTTGTAATGTAGGTTTTTATGACAAGAAGACAGTAATTGTGATGAATATTAGAAGAGGGGGCGAAGACTCATGTATGTACGATGGTGGGAAACACGGGGGTTTTTCCCTGTAGAGGTAGGCTTACATCAGGGATCGGCCCTTAGCCCATATCTTTTCGCTTTGATCCTAGACGAACTAACTCAAAGGATACAAGATGACATCCCATGGTGCCTAATATTCGCCAACGATATCGTATTAGTTTCGGATTTCCAGGATGAGCTTAACAGAAGGCTAGAACAATGAAGGATCGCCCTAGAATCAAATGACCTACGGATTAGCAGACTTAAACGGAGTACCTTAGATGTGATTTCAAGATGAGCGAAGAGGAACAAGAGGATATAGTGGATGTTCGAATTGGGGATCAGACTTTACCTCCACAAGAGTCCTTTAGATATTTAGGCTCGATTCTTCACAAATCGGGAAGGATAGATGAGGACGTGGTGCATCGTATACGAGTAGGATGGTTGAAGTGGAGGGCAGCGAAAGGGGTGTTGTGCGACAAGAAGATACCTCTCAAATTGAAAGGGAAATTCTACAAGGTGGTAATCAGACCAGCCATGTTGTACGGATCAGAGTGTTGGCCAATGACATAAGCCCAAGAGAGAAGGATGGAGGTGGCAGAACTGAGGATGCTTAGGTGGACGTGTGGCAAGACCATGCTAGATAGGATACCAAATGGAGTTTTTAGGGAGAACTTGGAAGTTGGGATCATAACCAACAAGCTGATGGAAGGACGACTTAGATGGTTTGGGCATGTTATGAGGCGCCCACTTTTAGCCCCGGTTAGGAGAATCGAGACCCTCGTTGTTGGGGGCGTAAGGAGAAGGGGTAGACCCAGACGTAGGTTGAGGGATAGATTGAAGCTTGATATGAATGAGCTTCTACTGACGGAGGACATGACTTCTGATAGGAGCCTGTGGAGGAGAAGAATTAGTGTATTTGAGTAAGACTTTAAAAAAAAAGGTAATATATTGCGACGACCCGGAAATTTTCGACCAAATTTAAACTTAATCTTTATATAATTCTGACTTGATAAGCAATGAATTTTAATAAATCTTGAACCTCCGGAAAGAGTTTTACACAAGCTTTTGGTCACCCTTTTATTCCGACAATTCACGAACGTCATAACTTGATTTAATTGTTTAATTATTGTGTATATATATGGATTTATATATATTTAACTTGAAAATATGATAATTAAATATCTCATTAAGTATATTAACAAAGTATTATATATATACTTTCATACTACTAATTTAAAGAGTTTTCAAACAATATATATGTTACTATTTAAACTACGTAATTAACTTATGTTAAAATGTATTTACATATAATGTATTACGATTCATGAACAATTATATGTATGTATATATATATATGTACAGGTAAAAACGACTTTCCTACTGTAAAACACTATTTGCTACAGTAAAATGACTTTCCTATCGTAAAATACTATTTGCTACAGTAAAATACTATTTGCTACAGTGAAACCGTATTTTGCTACAGTGCTACAGTGAAAACGATCTTCTACAGTGATTTGCTACATTAAACACTATTTGCTACAGTAAACACTGTTTGCTACAGTAAAACACTATTTGCTACAGTAAACACTATTTGATGTCGACGAACTAGCAAACAAAAACAGGATAAGGCGGCCATGCGATCGCATGGCAAAAACACTGAAAACTCATGCGATCGCATGAGGTACTGTAGCAGGCCACATACTATAAAAGCTCGATTCATTCCTCTGTATTATTATTTTTTTTATATTATTATTATTATTATTATTATTATTATTATTATTATTATTATTATTATTATTATAATTAAGATTAATATTATTATTATTAATCTTATTATAATATTATTATTAGTAGTATATATACCTAAAATACTACGACGAGGTTATGAGCGTGTCACCTTCAAAATGGGTTTTTGAGCGGGATAGAGCTAAGGAAATTATGGGTTATTGTCAAGGAGGTTATGGGTAATGTTCGAGGGTATATTTGTGAATCAAATCTAGTGTTTATCATCTCTGTTGCGTCTACGTACTTTCCTACAACATTGAATCTCAATATTGATACGTAAGCACTCATATTTTATCTTTTATACATTAATTGTGTATCCATGTCTAGTGCTCGAGTATATATATTTATGCATGCTTGTATGCTAAATTTTGTCGTTAAACAGTTATGATGAATCACGAAGTAAATACATATATTACTGGTAAAAGGTATATGATATACATGTTTTTGGAAAGCTGGCGAAAAATCAATAATTTTTCATTTAGATATCGAATAATTTCGATGAACGGATTAAAAGATATGATCAACTGAATTATGATTAACGTTAATTGAAATTGCTTTTGAATCTACAATTAAGATTTAAACAACTTGTTTACGAGATTGATAAATTGGATTTTTGAATATTACCAACCGAGTAAATGAATCCTTATATAAGGTATGTCTCGTTTTGTTGAACCATTGTCAAAATTGACTTTTTGAAACGACTTTGGATAACTTTTGTATGTCGATCTCGAGCATTAGGATTGTTATACACTATGACCTGACCTAGCTTGATAGACATTTATTGACCAACATATGTTCTCTAGGTTGAGATCTACGGTTATTTGATATTCCATGTTTCGGTCACGTTTTGGTGAACAACTTTATGTGCTGCTAAGGTGAGTTTCATTGATCCCTTTTTAAATGCTTTTGCAATATATATTTTTGGGCTGAGAATACATGCACTTTATTTTAAACACAATGGATACAAGTACATACTAAATTCTACACTGAGTTTGAACCGAAAATCCCTTAGCTTTGGTAACTAGTAACTGCCAGTTATAAGAACTGGTGGGCACGAGTAGTAGTATATGGATCCATAGGGCTTGATATCCCCATCCGAGCTAGAGCACTAGCCTTTTAACGGACGTATGCTATTTGAGAAGCGTACACGTTAGTTTGCGTGTATTATTAAGATGATTATACAAAGGGTACAAATTATATATACGTTAAGTTTAGTTACCAGGGTGCTCAATTTTGTAGAATATTTTGATAAACGTTTCTGGATGAAACGACTGAAATCTTGTGATCCACCTTTATACACAGATTATGCGAAACATTAAAACTATGAACTCACCAACCTTTGTGTTGACACTTGTTAGCATGTTTATTCTCAGGTTTCCTAGAAGTCTTCCGCTGTTGCTTATATGTTAGACAAGCTATGTGCATGGAGTCTTACATGACATACTTTTCAAGGAAATGTTGCATTCACCAAATTATCACCATGTATCTTATTTTGACTGCATTGTCAACGGAAGTACTATTGTAAACTATTATTTATGGTGATTGTCTATATGTAGAAATCATCAGATGTCGAAAACCTTTGATTTAAATATTCATTTATGGTGTGCCTTTTCAAAAAATGCAATGTTTACAAGACGTATCATATAGAGGTCAAATACCTCGCAATGAAATCAATGAATGATGTATTGTCCATATGGATTTGGAGCGATCATCACACGTTAGGAATTCTATCTTTATGATCTTGAAGTATTCAGAGTTGGATCTCCACAAAAAAGAGTTAGTAGCACGGCACATATTGGTTAAAATTCGGAGTTGGCAAGAGGTGAAGAGAAATCCTGACTCTAGTAGTAGAATTACTGCTTTGGTGTAAAGCTCTCGGCATCCAGCTTTGAATGTGAAAACGGGATCCGTGGACTTATTAAAGATACGCTCAAGTTATCTTGTCACGTAAGTGGCAAAGTTGACTTGGTTAGGATCCAAATGCGAGAATGGATTGTTTTTTCTTTCCTCTTCTAAAGCTGCCGCTCATAATTCTTTGATAATCAGACTGGCGTGGTGATCCAGTGTTACGTAGATCATCAGTCTGCCTGGTGTACTTTAGAAATCATCAACGAAGAGGCCATGAATGTTATCGATCATTCTGGAATTAGATGATAAGTTAGGCGTTCGGTGAAATTATCCATGTGTCTTCGGATGAGAGTCAGTAGTGCTCATTGGTTGGCGAAGAAAGGAAATGGGGATCCATCTAAGACATTGTAAACCTTAGAGTAGATAACTTTCTGATCTCGGTAGAACCTTGTCTGTAGAATGGTGCGAACTACTGAGTTGTGTTCCCGTTACCTTTCTTCTCTGTGGATATGATCGTGAAGTGCCGTGATAAAATCTTGAATGCGTTCTAGCTCTGTATCACTATCTTCTCTTGGTAGGTAACGAATATATTCTTCTTTAATAGCTTCAACCCAGTCTTTTTATCGAGGTGTAAATTCGATTGTCGGATGTTAGATGGCTTCTAAGATATCCTCAAATTCATCATTATCATTGATGAATGAGATCATATCAAGATGATTTTATATGATGGGAACTTCAAAGTGTTTAGAAGAAGAGTTCAACCCATCTTGATTTGATACTTCCGATAGCGAGCGAGGATCGACCAGAATATCTATGCTCGGTTGTTCGTCCTCGCCATCGTCGATCATGGAGTCAGGAACTTTTGACAAAGTATCAAAGAATTTACTGTCGATCATAAAAGTCTCTAGCTTCTCCGGGTGGTCCTTGAGTCTTTCAGGATAAGGTACATGAACTGGATTCTGCAGGGGCAGTTATCGCGCGGTGGTTGACTTCTTAAGATGAAAATCAATTTAAGATAGCATAACCATATCATTAAATTAAGGAAGACGTTCACGTATACAGAAGAAGCCTTGACCGTTACATATGTTGGCATTCTCAAGACCGCTCCTAGTACAATTTCCGACGTTCGCCTCGAGGTACGTTTTTTCTCCAGAGATGAGGAGGCCTCAAAAGTATCTAGCTTTCTAGTGAGAGAAATCTAGGAAGAGAAACTAACTAAGCTAAGAAGAGAAACTAACT
This sequence comes from Rutidosis leptorrhynchoides, assembly GCF_046630445.1. NCBI lineage: Eukaryota > Viridiplantae > Streptophyta > Magnoliopsida > Asterales > Asteraceae > Rutidosis > Rutidosis leptorrhynchoides. The sequence continues at coordinate 556,925,702 of NC_092335.1, forward strand.
GTAGTGAGAGAGGATTGTGTGAAAATAGAAGTGTGTTGAAATGATCAAACAATGACCTTATTTATAGAGATTTTGTGGCCTGCCAGCCCGGGTACACTTCCCGGGTATATTACGTAACCCGTAAATAGTGTACGGGTAAAGTGCCCGTGTGCTTGCCAGCTCCTGTGTAATGGTCGGGTAGAGAAAACCATGGCAGCCCATGTGGCAGCCTGAGTAACCTTGTAGCAGCCCGGGTAGCGTGATGTTTTTGGATTGAAACTTGATTTTTGAGGCCGTACCTTGGTTTTCAACTTTTTTGCTCTAGATTCTTCGTTTTAAGCTCGTTTTCTTTAATTCTTCTTGTGTCGTCTTCGTAAGTATCTGGTCTACAAAATAAAGCAAATAAACGCTTAATTCTTCCATAAAGTCGATAAATTTATTGTTTCAGGGCTTAATATCGGGTATAAAAACGTGACTTTTTGGCCGGTATCATTGATTTCTTTGATTACAACGATGCAATCGTCTTTTATTTCTTTTTTAATTTAGGTTGAAGCTATGATTGTTGGATAAGCTTTATATGTTTGTCTAGACTAATAACCTATGTGTTGGATGTAACTTTTAGCAAATGTTTACTTATGATGATTTGATGCTGGAGTAAAAGAACGATTCTTGTTGAAACTTGTCTTTTTGATTCAACTGATTGTGTGTTTATTTGATAGAATGAGAGTTCATTAATTTAATACATATATTTTTCAGTTGGTTTGTCTTAATTGATTGATTGTTTGATCGAAAATGATAGTAAATTGAATTCAAAATTTTAGACAATAAAGGGGTGGATATTCAGTGGATCGGGTGACCATTGCCATCCCTAGCTACTGTTGCTGCTTTATGCTACTTTGTTGGTGTTCATTTGTAATCAATTATGGTGTGTTGACCTGAATCTGGATTTTAAATGTTGCTGCTGCTCTTTAATTGTTGGCAAGGATTTCAGCTTCTATGTTTTTTTTATCTTTGGGTCAGTGTTGCTATCTATATGAATTTGTGGGTTACAATTATCACTGCTGCATGAGTTTGGGTTTATATTACTACTACTTCAGTTATTTAGGACAGTATTGGGAGGTTGTTGTATGTATGGGTCAGTATTGCTGCTATTATGATGTAATGGGTCAACAATCAACATTGTCACCCTTTAGGTTATTTTAGATCAGATGATCGTAAAATGGGTCTTATTGTGCTTCAGTTGAATTTTTTTCCCCTGTCAAATGGGTCTTTTTTGCTCTATATATGAAATAAGTCATTATTGCTACTGTATCATGGAGTTGGGTCATATTGGTTGTTTATTGGTTTAGATGCTTATGAATTGGGTCAAAATTACTGCTGCTGCATGTTTTTTTTTTGATGATATGAAGATTCAATTTTGGTACTATGTGAATTGGTTAGGGAGTAGTTGCTGCTGCTATTTTGAAATGAATATTTGTTGCTGTTGCTAAATTAATTTTAGTGGGCCAACATTGTGACTTGTGGTTAGAAATCTGGGTAGAAATTTATGATGATGATATATGTTCAAGAAAGTTGCTTATATCTAGCTATCGAAAGTCTATTGGGATTAAAGTATGTGAATTGGTCTTAAAATGGTTACATGATATGTACGTTTCTTATCGAATCAATGATAGTCACTTGAGATGGTATAAATGGTACAATAAGGGTTTTGAACTTGAATGTTTGGGCTGTAAAAGCTATATTTGGTGGACTGGGCTTTTATGGAATCGTGATTATTCAATCAATGGATCAAAGTGGGCTGTAATTGATGATGTTTTTTCTTTATTCTTTTATAATGTACTTTTTTTTCTTCTTCTTTTTTGTAGGCTTAGTAGTAGTAGTTTTTGTTTGGGATAATCATAATATCTCATAGATAGGCCTACAAAAGTAGATCGTTAGTTTGTAATAACTCTTTTATTTTAATGAATTTTGCCGGGGATTTGGTCCCTTTATCTAAAAAAATAAAACCGTAAACTCAAATACCATTCGTGTTAAATGCTAAATCAGAACACTAAACTCTAAATCGGACTAAATTTAGGGGGAAAAAAACTTATTTCGAGTAGTTCTAACAAAAACATAGTAGTTCTAACAAAATTAAAGGAATTCGAACATGTTCTAAATAAGCTTAAAATGCATGCCCTCTCTAATTTTTGTTAGCAGTGATAGTTCTCAAAGTTCTCTCATCAGAAAAAATTCTCATTTTATCCTTACACTATATATATATATATATATATATATATATATATATATATATATATATATATATATATATATATATATATATATATATATATATATATATATATATAACCCTCTGAAATTATGATGTCATCATTTCACTAATTACTTTTTAACTTTCATAATGATGATGTCATTATTACTTATATATTATTCTACTTAATTAAAATTAAAAAAATACAAAATAAAACTAAATAATAGTACGAATTATATGCATGTCCATTTTGAAGGCAATAAGGTTTTATAATTTTAAATTATATATACAAAATAAAAACAAATACAAACCGATAATACCATTTTACTGATTTACATCACAAAATTAATTCTAATTAAAAAAAGATACAAAATCAAAACAAATAAATACCTAGAAGATATAAATACCCCTATGACTATATGTATAAACTTGTTAACAAATTGTACGATCTTCTACAAAACAACCATGAACACATGTACAAACTTTGAAACATATGGTACAACTTTCATATAAGAATTGTATTTTAAGTTTTAAAAAATTTTCAAGAGGCATTTGTTATTATTGATAATTATTATTAAAAATATAAATACTCAAATTGTTAGCAAACTTTATTATTATTATTATTATTATTATTATTATTATTATTATTATTATTATTATATTATTATAATTATTATTATTATTATTATAATTATAATTATAATTATTATTATTATTATATTATTATTATTATTATTATTATTATTATTATTATTATTATTATTATTATTATTATTATTATTATTATTAAATATGAGTTCTCTTTACGGGATTAATTACGTTAAATAAGTATGCGAACTACATGTTTCAATAAAAGGTTGTAATGTAGGTTTTTATGACAAGAAGACAGTAATTGTGATGAATATTAGAAGAGGGGGCGAAGACTCATGTATGTACGACGGTGGGAAACACGGGGGTTTTTCCCTGTAGAGGTAGGCTTACATCAGGGATCGGCCCTTAGCCCATATCTTTTCGCTTTGATCCTAGACGAACTAACTCAAAGGATACAAGATGACATCCCATGGTGCCTAATATTCGCCAACGATATCGTATTAGTTTCGGATTTCCAGGATGAGCTTAACAGAAGGCTAGAACAATGAAGGATCGCCCTAGAATCAAATGACCTACGGATTAGCAGACTTAAACGGAGTACCTTAGATGTGATTTCAAGATGAGCGAAGAGGAACAAGAGGATATATTGGATGTTCGAATTGGGGATCAGACTTTACCTCCACAAGAGTCCTTTAGATATTTAGGCTCGATTCTTCACAAATCGGGAAGGATAGATGAGGACGTGGTGCATCGTATACGAGTAGGATGGTTGAAGTGGAGGGCAGCGAAAGGGGTGTTGTGCGACAAGAAGATACCTCTCAAATTGAAAGGGAAATTCTACAAGGTGGTAATCAGACCAGCCATGTTGTACGGATCAGAGTGTTGGCCAATGACATAAGCCCAAGAGAGAAGGATGGAGGTGGCAGAACTGAGGATGCTTAGGTGGACGTGTGGCAAGACCATGCTAGATAGGATACCAAATGGAGTTTTTAGGGAGAACTTGGAAGTTGGGATCATAACCAACAAGCTGATGGAAGGACGACTTAGATGGTTTGGGCATGTTATGAGGCGCCCACTTTTAGCCCCGGTTAGGAGAATCGAGACCCTCGTTGTTGGGGGCGTAAGGAGAAGGGGTAGACCCAGACGTAGGTTGAGGGATAGATTGAAGCTTGATATGAATGAGCTTCTACTGACGGAGGACATGACTTCTGATAGGAGCCTGTGGAGGAGAAGAATTAGTGTATTTGAGTAAGACTTTAAAAAAAAAGGTAATATATTGCGACGACCCGGAAATTTTCGACCAAATTTAAACTTAATCTTTATATAATTCTGACTTGATAAGCAATGAATTTTAATAAATCTTGAACCTCCGGAAAGAGTTTTACACAAGCTTTTGGTCACCCTTTTATTCCGACAATTCACGAACGTCATAACTTGATTTAATTGTTTAATTATTGTGTATATATATGGATTTATATATATTTAACTTGAAAATATGATAATTAAATATCTCATTAAGTATATTAACAAAGTATTATATATATACTTTCATACTACTAATTTAAAGAGTTTTCAAACAATATATATGTTACTATTTAAACTACGTAATTAACTTATGTTAAAATGTATTTACATATAATGTATTACGAGTGTAAATACATCCTTATAAGTATTTAATACACTTTATAATATACCAATACATATAAAGGATAGCTATACTCGTATTTCCGATCAATTTCCTCAAGAATTCTACTCGCATTCATACGGTATTTTTACCCGTATTATACACAGCTTCTAGAAGTATTTACTATTGGTATATACCAATAGAAATCTGAAATTATTTGTGTAGTATGTCATCCATGACCTAATCAATTTAATATGTCATGCATGACTTAATACAATTTAACTTATCTTAGATATTTTCACTAAAAGCCAAAATTATAAGCTTATAAATAAGGACCATTTTAACTCATTTTTACTCCACATTTTCTTAAACTAAAAACACACACTTGAATGCTCTCATATCATACTTTAATCTCAGAAACTTTCCTCTTCATAATCAAGGTAAAATACTTCTTAAAATTATTGTTCAATTCCTTGTATAGTTGCTATCTTATTATACTTATAAAACTTGTAAAAACTAGAACTTGTTTTGGTGAACACCAAGCTTCTTTGAAAAACTAATCTAATCTTTCTAACATAGCTCTAATAATACTTATTTATATGTATTATGATATTATATTAAGTTAATATAAGAACTTATAACTTGTACATATGAAGAACACCTTGAAACTTAACATATATCCTTTAATCTCCATTCGGTAAAAAGCGGGCTGTTTTGGGTTGGGAATTAAAAACCTATCTTACACTTTGAGTTCGAGGCTAAGACTTTGGAAATATGTTAATATATGTAAATAAGACTTCCAGTATTTTTTTCATGATTTAAGACAAAGTGGAAGTATTTTATCAAAAATCATATATTGGTGGATGCCGGGATTTTTTCAAATCTGTCCACCGACACAAAAAGAGGGTAAAGCTCTAAAAATTACTACTTGGGATGAACTTTTCGAATTGGTTTTGTAAAATTTACTTCTTAAGGAATCCATAGCAATTTGATTCACTTTAAACGGAGTTGTAATGAATATTTGGCAAGCAAAACAAAATCTGCTAAAATTAACGTTGTATGGATTAAATTTATATTATAAAAACTATATTAACCATATCCTTGTTAACTTTTCCTATATCCTATTTATATATTTGGACATGTTATCAGTAGTATAACAATATATTATAATCTTGGTTAATTCTGTGATTGTATATATGTATAATAATATTCTTGGTACGTCCTAACACAATAAGTATACAATACGTTTTGATAAATCTTAAGACAATACGTACACAATACGTCTTAGTTAATTCTAAGACAATACATATACAATACGTCTCTGGGTTGATGCAAAGACAATACGTATACAATACGTTGTGGGGTAATTCTAAGATTATATATATATATATATATATATATATATATATATATATATATATATATATATATATATATATATATATATATATATATATATATATATATGCCGATTATTTGACTGTTGGACTTTTTGGACTATTTTGGACTACTAACAAAGGACTACTAACAATGGACTACTATCATAAAATGTTAAAAAATTATTATATAAGTATTCTATGAACTTGCTTTATTTTATTCATATGTCATATTATTATCTGAATTTTTATTATTGTTATAGGTTCGTGAATCCAAGGACGACGGTCATATTTTTAATAAGTTGAAAACTTATTATTAATATACTTTTACTACTGTGAGTATATAGTCCCATTTTTAAACTCTAAAAATATTTTGGAATGAGAATACATGCATTTTATGTTTTACGCCATGGACACAAGTACTTAAAATATATTCAACATGAGTTGTACCACCTTGCATATCTTCCATAATAGCTTGGTAACTAATATTTACATGTTGTAAGAACATGTAAGCGCGAATCCTATTGATAGATCTATCGGGTTTGACAACTCCAACCGGGCTAGTCGCTCTAGTATCGTAAATGGTTGCATAGTACTTCATTTTTACTACACTTGGTACAGTGTAGGGAGATTTCATAATAAAGGGAATATGCCACATTAATGGTTAAGTATGGTTACCGAAGCGCTCAACAACTTATAGAATACTTTTATACACTTGCGAGTGTACATATATTTATAACTATAAAATCTTGTGGTCTATATTTATATCGATGCTAAACCTATATATCTTACCAACCTTTGTGTTGACTGTTTAAGCATGTTTATTCTCAGGTCCTTAAGAAAGTCTTCCGCTGTTGCATTATCTGAGCAAGCTGTGCATGGAGTCTCATGTTTTTGTTTAAATGAAGTGTTGCATTCAATAAAACCTTCGTCATGTATTATATTCAACTTTTTATGTCACGTGTGTAGTATTTGGAAACCAATGTATCATGGGGATTTATTCTTAAATAATCGCCCACTTGTTTAAAAACATGCATTATGTATAATAATGGTGTGCTTTTCATGAAACGAATGCAATATTTTCTAAAACGTATCATATAGAGGTCGAATACCTCGCTATGGGACCAATGAATAATGTACTACGTTTATAGTAATATGGACGGGTCGTTTCAGTTGGCATCAGAGCGTTGGTCTTAGCGAACCAGAATTTGCATTAGTGTGTCTAACCAGTAGTTGTTAGGATGCATTAGTGAGTCTGGACTTCGACCGTATCTGCATATTATAAATTTTGCTTATCATTTTTGTCAGAAATTACCTGCCTATCAATTTTTAATCTAGACACATTTTACTACAATTATTTCATAGATAGTGATCTTATCATATCTATCACGGTAGACTCTGCCTGACATCTTTCGTAAATTTCTTCGTAACTTATGGGATTTTGGTATTAAATATACATATGTAAATTATGTATTAAGAATATCAATCTAAGTCCTAAATTCTTTTTTTTCATAGCAACAATCATTTCTCTGATCGTGTAAGGCAGATCCTTCACAAAGCTCGAGTTAATCAGATTCTAAAAGCTATTCCGATATGGAATTTCATTTGAGCTCCGAGAGCAGTTTAACCGGAATGAACCAACCAATTACTCATCATTTTTTTTTTTGGATGAATTGGGGGTGGGTTCCTGGACGAATCAATCAATTTAGACAAGAAAAAGGCGATCTCTTTCATGAATCTAATTCGCCTCTCAGTGGAGAACATGAGGCACTTACCGGCGAACTCGTTCGTAACACCATTTTCTCTCTCCTTTCCAGGATATGCCGCAACGAGTATAATATTACTAATATTATTGAGGCTATCCGACATTTACTCCGTATCTTGCATGGTGAATTGTTTACTGTCATGAAAAGCAAAACTTCATTAGCAAGTGCATCCTACATCATTTCATTCCCTTTATAAAGCTCTTGACCTCTCTTTTTATTCAAGAAACTTTAAACATCTTCTTTCACAATACAAAACAAAACAAATTCTCATCATCTATACTCACATCAAACCACTACCAGCACCAGCGGCAGCAGTACCAATAACATCACAAGCCGCATTATGAGCATCAACATCATACGCACCGCAGGCACTGAGGGATACCAACAATAATGAGTGACGAAGTATTAATTCATTATTTCATTTACGTTGAAGAAATATTCCGCGGCGATTATGTAATCTCTAAAGTTTTAGGGATTATTCATTTCTAGTTCCAACCGTAAACCAAATGAGATTAATATAATATTAACTCATTAAATCCATATTACATCTGAAGAAAATATACATACATATATTTTCATAAAGACTGTAATAAAAATTCTTTTGTACAAAATATTACTTGTGAAACTTTAACGGGTAAGTAATACCCGAGAATTATACAAATTCACAATTAATATGTTATACTGTACATTCTTCAATTCTGATTCAATAATCATTAACCATACTCACTACTTTCACAACAATATACATTCTTTCATAGAAACCAGAACAACCATTCTCATTCAAATTCAATTACATATTCTGGTTTTGACAGATCAGAATCCAAGTCAAGATTAAACAGATGACATCACTCTTAGATTCTTACATCCTTCAAAATCATACTTTAAATTCAAACTATACTAGAACATCACTTTCATTCACAGAACTCATAAAGATATTCGTATCATTCAAGATTCACGACGAATTCATTATACGGATATTAACGATGACAACCTGCGTCTAAACCCTTCAAAATTCTTGAAAACACCTCAACTAAGGAACAATCGAGAGAATGAACCAATCACATGATACATACGAAGAATATATGCATATAGATATGCATTCGGAGGACACTTGAACCTAAGCAAAGGTTCAACACGTATCCGTGTCAGATCCTTTAGCATTATTATTACCCAAAATAACTTTACAATCCCTTTTCAAAATAGCGAATTTTGTCACAGCTCCAAAAATACAACTTCAACTTTTCATCCGGAGTAGCCTTATTATAACCTTGATATATACGTTGTCTTCTCGCCATCGTTACCGGGGAACATTTTATATTCCGCCACATTAGTAGTAAGCTTACCAGCAACTTTATTGCTCTTTGACTTAAATCTCTCTGAAAGATCACTATAAAACCTTATCATGTACCCATCTACATCTTGTAACAATAATTGTCATACCAAACCCCAGGAAGCATCAATAATTATTCTTGAATCTCACATCATTTCTGCATATACATATAATGTTATCCCCTGGAATTATAATTCTGAAATCCGGAATAGCACTTCAGCCTACGAATCAGTACTATGAAGTTTTGAAAAAGCTGGATGAAGCAGCAGAAACTGTAGACAACCGTAACAGTCAAAAGTTGATGATAAAGAATATTGTGTTAGCAAAGCACAGAAAAAGAGAAGGTTTGGAACTGAAAAACTGATTGAGCAAACCCTGAAGGAGGCTGTGGACAAATCACATGGACTAAATCTGCCTTCAAAGAATCCAAATGATTCAGTATCTGCTGAAGTCTTTAACGAATACCTTGCTCCTTACTCTAAACCCTTGTGGACAATATTCTTCATCATCCTCTGATATTAGATATTCTAAGATATCATCGTATCTTTCATTATAAATATCCTCCATATTTTTGAAGATATTTTCATAACTATTCTTATCTGAAATAATTCATCTTTTCACGCTATCTATGTTACATCATAAAAGAAACTATTTTAGTTTCTAAATTCTGGAACCTTCGAGTTTAAAATATGAATGTTTTTAAGTAGTGTTAGGAACTGAAGCATGAGTTAGTATAATATAATGACACTTGATCAACGTGATTATATTACAGTAAGTCATGCTGAGTTTCTAAATGGAACGTAATGATTCACAGACCATAACATCATCATGTGCTATGTTACATGACTCTTACATTCAATCTAATCTCTAAACATATCAAGAACATATTCTATTGATAGTTCTATCTTTTCCTTTGGATTCTGGTAATTTTACAAGTCAAATTTTGCTATTACAATTTCTCTCTTAGAGCATTAGCTATGTTCATTCCGAATTTCATATCTATGAATTCTAGACCATTATTCGCTTGACTTGAAGTCGGGAAAAAAAGACGGAAGCATGAAACTCCAAAATATAAGGAAAATATAAGCACGAAGACAACGCAGAAATTACAAACCGTGTATATCGATGCGTATAGCAATATAAAGATACGAGAAAACTAAGAACACTATAAACCCAAGAGCATAGTAGAAATTAACAGATTCCTCAGGTGGAAGATGAAAAAGAAGAATGATAGATGTGATAGTCAAGAATATATCAAGAATTAAAACTGGATGGAGCATATTGACGAATGTTTTGGAAGTACGAAGAAAGGAAGAAAGTATAAAAGATGGGAGATGTGGAAATAAGAAAACGTAGGAGGTTGATTTATAGTAAAATATCCGACAGAGAAATCGAGACAGATTATTGCATTAAATCGAAGAGGATCATAATTTCCTTAATCGCCGAAGAATCAAATCTTATATAGATTACAAAGATTTTCTTTAATCCGGAGATCAACCGTGATGACGTTAAAAGATAAGACGAATCCCTATTTTCTCATTTCACTCTTTTACGATAGCTTCACTCATATGTTTCGAGTAATCGAATTATTTTATCCATATTTCTCAATCATGATAAAACCCTATGAATTAACTTACATTCGTCATAATAACATTCTTATTGTTAGCCATGACGACCTCGATCAAATTTCGGGACAAAATTTCTTTAACGGGTAAGTACTGTGAAGACCCGAAAATCTCTGACCAAATTTAAACTTAATCTTTATATAATTCCGACTTAATAAGCAATGAATTTTAGTAAATCTTGAACCTCTAGAACGAGTTTTACACAAGCTTTTAGTCACCCTTTTATTCCGACGATTCACGAACGTCATAACTTGATTTAATTGTTTAATTGTTTAATTATTGTGTATATATATGGATTTATATATATTTAACTTGAAAATATGATAATTAAATATCTCATTAAGTATATTAACAAAGTATTATATATATATATATATATATATATATATATATATATATATATATATATATATATATATATATATATATATATATTCATACTACTAATTTAAAGAGTTTTCAAACAATATATATGTTACTATTTAAACGACGTAATTAACTTATGTTAAAATGTATTTACATATAATGTATTATGAGTGTAAATACATCCTTACAAGTATTTAATACACTTTATAATATACCAATACATATAAAGGATAGCTATACTCGTATTTCCGTTCAATTTCCTCAAGAATTCTACTCGTATTCATACGGTATTTTTACCCGTATTATACACAGCTTCTAGAAGTATTTACTATTGGTATATACCAATAGAAATCTGCAATTATTTGTGTAATATGTCATCCATGACCTAATCAATTTAATATGTCATGCATGACTTAATACAATTTAACTTATCTTAGATATTTTTACTAAAAGCCAAAATTATAAGCTTATAAATAAGGACCATTTTAACTCATTTTTACTCCACATTTTCTTAAACTAAAAATACACACTTGAATGCTCTCATATCATATTTTAATCTCGGCAACTTTTCTCTTCATAATCAAGGTAAAATACTTCTCAAAATCCTTGTTCAATTCCTTGTATAGTTGCTATCTTATTATACTTATAAAACTTGTAAAAACTAGAACTTGTTTTGGTGAACACCAAGTTTGTTTGAAAAACTAATCTAATCTTTCTAACATAACTCTAATAACACTTATTTATATGTATTATGATTTTATATTAAGTTAATATAAGAACTTATAACTTGTACATATGAAGAACACCTTGAAACTTAACATATATCCTTTAATCTCCATTCGGTAAAAAGCGGGCTGTTTTGGGTTGGGAATTAAAAACCTATCTTAGACTTTGAGTTCGAGGCTAAGACTTTAGAAATATGTTAATATATATAAATAAGACTTCCAGTATTTTTTTTCATGATTTTAGACAAAGTGGAAGTATTTTATCAAAAATCATATATTGGGTGGATGCCGGGATTTTTCCAAATCTATCCACCGACACAAAAAGAGGGTAAAGCTCTAAAAATTACTACTTGGGATGAACTTTTTGAATTGGTTTTGTAAAATTTACTTCTTAAGGAATCCATAGCAATTTGATTCACTTTAAACGGAGTTGTAATGAATATTTTGCGAGCAAAACAAAATCTGCTAAAATTAACGTTGTATGGACAAAATTTATATTATAAAAACTATATTAACCATATCCTTGTTAAATTTTCCTATATCCAATTTATATATTTGGACATGTTATCAGTAGTATAATAATATATTATAATCTTGGTTAATTCTGTGATTGTATATATGTATAATAATATTCTTGGTACGTCCTAACACAATAAGTATACAATATGTTTTGATAAATCCTAAGACAATACGTACACAATACGTCTTAGTTAATTCTAAGACAATACATATACAATACGTCTCTGGGTTGATGCAAAGACAATACGTATACAATACATCGTGGGGTAATTCTAAGATTACATATATATATATACCAATTATTGGACTGTTAGACTTTTCGGACTATTTTGGACTAGTAACAAAGGACTACTAACAATGGACAACTATCATAAAATGTTAAAAAATTATTATATAAGTATTCTATGAACTTGCTTTATTTTTATTCATATTTCGTATTATTATCTGAATCGTTATTATTGTTATAGGTTCGTGAATCCAAGGACGACAGTCATATTTTTAATAAGTTGAAAACTTATTATTAATATACTTTTACTACTGTGAGTATATAGTCCCATTTTTAAACTCTAAAAATATTTTGGGATGAGAATACATGCATTTTATGTTTTACGCCATGGACACAAGTACTTAAAATATATTCTACGTTGAGTTGTACCACCTTGCATATCTTCCCTAATAGCTTGGTAACTAATATTTACATGTTGTAAGAACATGTAAGCGCGAATCCTATTGATAGATCTATCAGGTTTGACAACCCCAACCGGGCTAGTGGCTCTAGTATCGTAAATGGTTGCATAGTACTTCGTTTTTACTACACTTGGTACATTGTAGGGAGATTTCATAATAAAGGGAATATGCCACATTAATGGTTAAGTATGGTCACCGAAGCGCTCAATAACTTATAGAATACTTTTATACACTTGCGAGTGTACATATATTTATAACTATGAAATCTTGTGGTCTATATTTATATCGATGCTAAACCTATATATCTCACCAACCTTTGTGTTGACTGTTTAAGCATGTTTATTCTCAGGTCCTTAAGAAAGTCTTCCGCTGTTGCATCATCTGAGCAAGCTGTGCATGGAGTCTCATGTTTTTGTTTAAATGAAGTGTTGCATTCAATAAAACCTTCGTCATGTATTATATTCAACTTTTATGTCACGTGTGTAGTATTTAGAAACCAATGTATCATGGGGATTTATTCTTAAATAATCGCCCACTTGTTTAAAAACATGCATTATGTATAATAATGGTGTGCTTTTCATGAAACGAATGCAATATTTTCTAAAACGTATCATATAGAGGTCGAATACCTCGCTATGGGACCAATGAATAACGTACTATGTTTATAGTAATATGGACGGTTCGTTTCATATATATTTATTTTACAACCATATATATAACTATAACTATATAATATATAGCTACACTACATATTATATATATCCCGCTACATGGTATCTGTTTTGCCTGTATAGTTATATATTACATCTCGGTATCTATGTGTTTTTATTTAGGATATATATAGGGTCCCATGTATAAGTTTGTATATGTATATGTATGTATGTATCTAAGTGTATATGTATGTCTGTATCTGTACCTAGGTATATATACCTATGAAAATATCTATATGTATACATGTTTAGGTATATATATATGTGTGTGTGTGTGTGTGATATCGCATATTTCATATGCATTTTTCCTTAGCGATATCGGGTACATTTTGGTCCTTTTGGATACGATTTGGAGTTATTTTGGTTAAAGTTGTGAAAGTTTGAGTTCCAAGACCAAGAAGGTTAAATTTGATGTTATTTGATGGTTTTGGATGTCTTTCGATGTTTACGAGTGAAAAGGTTTGATTCGGTTCGGGTTTTGGTGTTAATATGATGTTTTTAAGCTCGTTTCAGCAATTGTATAATGGAGCGCCGCTCCAAATGAGGGCGCGCCGCGCCAAACAACTAGAAAAACAAGTCGAGCAGTTTTGAAGTTCAAAGGATCAGTTCCAGTGAAACGGCGCGCCGCGCAGGGGTCCTGGCGCGCCGCGCAACATCCAGCCGGGTTCAGAATTCTCCACTTATAAAAGCCCGAATTTAACCCTAAATTATAATAATCGTATCCAGACGAATTCCAGCCATTTTTTGACGAACTTAGGTGATTTTTGGGGATTTTCAAGGTCATTCTAAGGTACCAATCATTCCGGGAACAAGTCTCGATTCGTTTATCTTTCAGGATTCAATTATTGATTAGTTTTATCTCTTTGTTATCAACAATGAATTTCTCTATTTCTTTGATTGTTATTTTGGTTTTAGCCATGATTTTAGGCTAAACTCTTAATGTTTGTCTAGATTGAATATTTGCAAGTGTTTGGATGATACTTTGATGTCTTATTAATTGATGCATAAGAATTATGAGTTTTGATTAAGAACCATTCTTGTGGGTATTGATTATTGTTACTAGGTTGATTAGTGAATCTTGTTTGAACAAAGGGAACCCTGTTTCAATTTAGTGATCTAATTCCCAATTGATTTGTCTTAACCGATTGGGTGCTTATTGGACCAAGGGGGTAAACCGGGTAACGTAATTGAACAAAATAGGGGTGAATTGTGTGGAGCGAACGCGTAACCAATTGAATCTTAATCTTATAATTAGCTAGTTACTAAGTCACAAACGAAAGATGGTATTTGGTAAAAGGGAACCCTAAGCCAATTAATCCTAGTTTGACGTGTTTGCTAAAAGAGAACTCTGGGTAAACCGACTCTGTAATTGCGTGCATTGATTAATAGAACTAGTGCTTAATAACAAATCATCCAACACTGCGAATAGGATATCTAGGCGAACATTCTTTTATCCATTGAATTCAAATATCTTTATTTTTCCGTTGAGTCTGTATTTCTTTTATCTAAACTTAAAAATCCAAAAATATTGTCTTTTACTTTTAAAGCTATCTTGATTTGGCTAATCGTTAAATAGCCGCAAAACAAACTATCTCGTAATTTCAATTTTCATAGTTTAACTTAGTTTACTTTTATTAGTTTCAAACTTAATTCTCACGTTAATACTGTCCTTGGAACGATACTTGGAATTACCATTTTTATACTATTACACGATCGGGTACACTGCCCGTAAGTGTGTAGTAATCCTTTTAACCGGTATTTCCCATTATAAATTTATAGACGCGATTTTACACATCAAGTTTTTGGCGCCGCTGCCGGGGACAGTTGTGTTGAAAATTAAGTTTGAAAATTAAGTTTGTTTTTAGTTAATTTTAACTGTCTATTTATTTTAATTTTAATTCTAATTGAGTCGGTGCGTTTAATCGTGTGTACTTTTACCAAAACAGATTAACGCAGCGGATAGTTAAAATAATAATCTTTAATTATTTTATGAACAAAATTTATACAAGATTAAATTTTCACTTATTTAATGAAACATGCACACAATTAATCTTTCCCAGTGATCCAGTTACACCATAATAATTGTCATGAATATAAAATAAAAGAGGAGTTAACGATATACCTTTCTTGGAGAAATTGATGAGACGGAGAGAAACTTACGATCAAAAATATGACCGTCTCTTAGGATAGTCCACACTACACTTCAAACAACGTCAATGGATGCTAGTCCAAACCCAAGTAATAATTAATCAACCTTTGATTAATATTATGAACTCAAAATGATATTCTTACTTACTCTCTTTTTAATTCTCTCGTATCTTCTTATGAAGGCAAAAGAAAGGAATATATATTACACTTTAGAAACACCCGTGAACCTTATATCAATCCGTGAATATTTTACTTTTTGAAAGAATCCAATTTAGGATATTGAATTTGATTTACGTAATATCATAAAGTCGTATTTCTCAAATACTTCAGGGGTAGTTTATGAAACTTATAATTAATAATTTCTATCATGTCACTTTCATGTGAATAGTAAATTAATTAATTTCGTTTCATTTACTATTCACATGAATAGTAAATGAATTAATTTCGATTTACTATTTTGTTACTTGAGTAATATATATACATCATATATATATTTATTTGACGTCTCGGTGTATATGTGTGTGACCCCGAAGGCTCAAATGAATTTGGCCATATAGTTATATGTTGTACCTTGCACATTAATCCTTCAGACTCCCACTTGTGCATGGCACAACACCAAGTAACTATACAAACAATGGTAAGCGTCTAGCAACACGTCATTGTCCCCAAATTCATGTGAGGGTAGTTTCTCGAAACTGTTTATGGTAAGTGTTAAATGTCATTCGTCCTTTTGTTTCAGATACTTTAGTTAAACTTGAGATATGGATCATCGGTCATTCTCATTTGTTTAACGATTTTATTTCTCGATCTTAGAACTGAATTAGATCACCAAATTAATTAAGTATCATCTTAATTACATCTGGGTGCGGCTACACAAATATCTTATTCATTCATCGAGGAGCTCAAAAAGTATCTAACTCCAAACATTTTAGAGGAACAAATCCTATATTGCATACACGTGTCTATCACGAGCTTTACATTATACCCAATGATGGCCTTTATAACAGCCTTATTTAGGACAGCGTTTAACCATATCAAAGTACAATGCTACACTCATCAAGACGGGCGTGCATCTCAAGTCTAAGGACACAAAGACATAATCACTAAAAGATTCACTACTGACTACGATCCATGTAGTGACATCTCATGGTTGGGTCATTCCAGTATTCATCATCAATGAATACATATGAATTTTGGTCTCAACAAGGTAACTATTCATCATCAATGAATATAACCAAAATTTCACATTAATCTTAATTCATGTTATTCCCATAACATGATCGATTATGGAGATTTTGAATAATCAACAATTATTCATGGATTAAACATGCTAATATAGAACACAGTGATATAAATGAAACTGATCATACCAACTATATATCAATTCATTAAGATAAAACTGCTTAATGTTCCAAAAATATCCAAATATTAAATTACAAATGAAAAAGATCAGCAGCATAACGAAGTCCAATACTACTAGCATGATCATCATGCTTGTTGTGCATCATGGACTTCGTGAACGGGTCAGCACATTATCATTTGTATGAACCTTTAAGAATACTAATATCATTCCTCTTAATGACTTAATGAATGTAGTCAAACTTTTGAAGAATGTGCCAGATACTTTTATGTACATGTGATTCTTTCAAAAGTATATTAACACTCAAACTATCACAGTACATATTATAGAAGGTTAAATGTTGTGTACTACTCTGAGTATAACAACAAACTTCCTTATCCAGACAGCTTTCTGAGCAGCTTCTCAATCAACAATGTATTCTGCTTTTGTTGTAGATTGTTCAATAGTGCTCTTCCTAGAGCTCTTCCAATCAACTGTCTTGCCCATCATGACAAAGAAACAACGTGACTGGATCGAGAATCATCTTGATCAGTTTGGAAACTAGAATCAGTATAAAAACTTAATACTTAACTCTTCTTCCAAACCACCGTAAACCAAGAACATATCATTAGTACTCTACAAATACTAAAGAATATTCTTAACAACAATCCAATATATTTCACCTGGATTATGTTGACAATGACTCGTCAAACTCAAAACTAATGAAACATCGAGTATAGTACATATCATGGCATACATAATGGATCATATAGCCGAAGCATATGTGATACATTTCATTTGTCTCATCTCATCTGCTGTGATAGGACTTTTGAGACTTTCTCACGGTTATGCCCTTTTTCATTGGCAAATCTCCATGCTTGGAGTTTTGCATGCTAAATCTCTGCAAGATAATGTATGTACTTTGATTCAAACGAATAAGCCAATTGGATCTATTGTATAGATCCTCATTCCAATAATATAAGTAGCTTCATCAAGATCCTTTATGGAAATACATTTTTCAAGCCAAGACTTGACATCTTGCAAGTTGGAATGTTATTTCTAATAAGTAATATGTCATCAACATATAAGATCAAGAAGACTACTCTGCTCCCACTAGCTCTAATGTAAACTCAGAGCTTATCTTGGTTTTGAGAATTGATTTTCTCATTAAACTTAAGATTCTAGCTCCTGGATGCTTGCTTTTATCCATAAATGGATTTTAGAAGTTTGCATACTTTATTAAAATATGGCTAATGGATGTCAAAACCGCTTTCCTAAATGGCGACCTAAGCGAGGACGTATATATGGTTCAGCCGGAAGGGTAAAGTTAGTGTTAGTCATCATAATAAGCACCAAACACCTTTACAATCAATCCTTGTTTCATGTTAATTCACCTTCAAAAACAATTACCAACTAAACAAAACAACTCTTGTGAAAAATAGACAGTTAAAATTAACTAAAAACAAACTTAATTTTCAAACTTAATTTTCAACACAACTGTCCCCGGCAGCGGCGCCAAAAACTTGATGTGTAAAATCGCGTCTATAAATTTATAATGGGAAATAGCGGTTAAAAGGATTACTACACACTTACGGGCAGTGTACCCGATCGTGTAATAGTATAAAAATGGTAATTCCAAGTATCGTTCCAAGGACAGTATTAACGTGAGAATTAAGTTTGAAACTAATAAAAGTAAACTAAGTTAAACTATGAAAATTGAAATTACGAGATAGTTTGTTTTGCGGCTATTTAACGATTAGCCAAATCAAGATAGCTTTAAAAGTAAAAGACAATATTTTTGGATTTTTAAGTTTAGATAAAAGAAATACAGACTCAACGGAAAAATAAAGATATTTGAATTCAATGGATAAAAGAATGTTCGCCTAGATATCCTATTCGCAGTGTTGGATAATTTGTTATTAAGCACTAGTTCTATTAATCAATGCACGCAATTACAGAGTCGGTTTACCCAGAGTTCTCTTTTAGCAAACACGTCAAACTAGGATTAATTGGCTTAGGGTTCCCTTTTACCAAATACCATCTTTCGTTTGTGACTTAGTAACTAGCTAATTATAAGATTAAGATTCAATTGGTTACGCGTTCGCTCCACACAATTCACCCCTATTTTGTTCAATTACGTTACCCGGTTTACCCCCTTGGTCCAGTAAGCACCCAATCGGTTAAGACAAATCAATTGGGAATTAGATCACTAAATTGAAACAGGGTTCCCTTTGTTCAAACAAGATTCACTAATCAACCTAGTAACAATAATCAATACCCACAAGAATGGTTCTTAATCAAAACTCATAATTCTTATGCATCAATTAATAAAACATCAAAGTATCATCCAAACACTTGCAAATATTCAATCTAGACAAACATTAAGAGTTTAGCCTAAAATCATGGCTAAAACCAAAATAACAATCAAAGAAATAGAGAAATTCATTGTTGATAACAAAGAGATAAAACTAATCAATAATTGAATCCTGAAAGATAAACGAATCGAGACTTGTTCCCGGAATGATTGGTACCTTAGAATGACCTTGAAAATCCCCAAAAATCACCTAAGTTCGTCAAAAAGTGGCTGGAATTCGTCTGGATACGATTATTATAATTTAGGGTTAAATTCGGGCTTTTATAAGTGGAGAATTCTGAACCCGGCTGGATGTCGCGCGGCGCGCCAGGACCCCTGCGCGGCGCGCCGTTTCACTGGAACTGATCCTTTGAACTTCAAAACTGCTCGACTTGTTTTTCTAGTTGTTTGGCGCGGCGCGCCCTCATTTGGAGCGGCGCTCCATTATACAATTGCTGAAACGAGCTTAAAAACATCATATTAACACCAAAACCCGAACCGAATCAAACCTTTTCACTCGTAAACATCGAAAGACATCCAAAACCATCAAATAACATCAAATTTAACCTTCTTGGTCTTGGAACTCAAACTTTCACAACTTTAACCAAAATAACTCCAAATCGTATCCAAAAGGACCAAAATGTACCCGATATCGCTAAGGAAAAATGCATATGAAATACGCGATATCAAACACAAAAACTTGATGTGTAAAATCGCGTCTATAAATTTATAATGGGAAATACCGGTTAAAAGGATTACTACACACTTACGGGCAGTGTACCCGATCGTGTAATAGTATAAAAATGGTAATTCCAAGTATCGTTCCAAGGACAGTATTAACGTGAGAATTAAGTTTGAAACTAATAAAAGTAAACTAAGTTAAACTATGAAAATTGAAATTACGAGATAGTTTGTTTTGCGGCTATTTAACGATTAGCCAAATCAAGATAGCTTTAAAAGTAAAAGACAATATTTTTGGATTTTTAAGTTTAGATAAAAGAAATACAGACTCAACGGAAAAATAAAGATATTTGAATTCAATGGATAAAAGAATGTTCGCCTAGATATCCTATTCGCAGTGTTGGATGATTTGTTATTAAGCACTAGTTCTATTAATCAATGCACGCAATTACAGAGTCGGTTTACCCAGAGTTCTCTTTTAGCAAACACGTCAAACTAGGATTAATTGGCTTAGGGTTCCCTTTTACCAAATACCATCTTTCGTTTGTGACTTAGTAACTAGCTAATTATAAGATTAAGATTCAATTGGTTACGCGTTCGCTCCACACAATTCACCCCTATTTTGTTCAATTACGTTACCCGGTTTACCCCCTTGGTCCAGTAAGCACCCAATCGGTTAAGACAAATCAATTGGGAATTAGATCACTAAATTGAAACAGGGTTCCCTTTGTTCAAACAAGATTCACTAATCAACCTAGTAACAATAATCAATACCCACAAGAATGGTTCTTAATCAAAACTCATAATTCTTATGCATCAATTAATAAAACATCAAAGTATCATCCAAACACTTGCAAATATTCAATCTAGACAAACATTAAGAGTTTAGCCTAAAATCATGGCTAAAACCAAAATAACAATCAAAGAAATAGAGAAATTCATTGTTGATAACAAAGAGATAAAACTAATCAATAATTGAATCCTGAAAGATAAACAAATCGAGACTTGTTCCCGGAATGATTGGTACCTTAGAATGACCTTGAAAATCCCCAAAAATCACCTAAGTTCGTCAAAAAGTGGCTGGAATTCGTCTGGATACGATTATTATAATTTAGGGTTAAATTCGGGCTTTTATAAGTGGAGAATTCTGAACCCGGCTGGATGTCGCGCGGCGCGCCAGGACCCCTGCGCGGCGCGCCGTTTCACTGGAACTGATCCTTTGAACTTCAAAACTGCTCGACTTGTTTTTCTAGTTGTTTGGCGCGGCGCGCCCTCATTTGGATCGGCGCTCCATTATACAATTGCTGAAACGAGCTTAAAAACATCATATTAACACCAAAACCCGAACCGAATCAAACCTTTTCACTCGTAAACATCGAAAGACATCCAAAACCATCAAATAACATCAAATTTAACCTTCTTGGTCTTGGAACTCAAACTTTCACAACTTTAACCAAAATAACTCCAAATCGTATCCAAAAGGACCAAAATGTACCCGATATCACTAAGGAAAAATGCATATGAAATACGCGATATCAAACAACCCCACACTAGAGTTTTGCTTGTCCTCAAGCAATGAAACTCGATAATAATCTTCTACAATGAAATAACGTCTTCAAAAATATATGTAGAACCAAACGATCAAGAAACCAAACAAGCAACTAGCGTGGGCACGATTTGGAGTAAATAACAACCATGGTTCCCACTTGCATTCCCCCTTGTAACTTCCCAACCGCAAACAATATGTAACGAATATAGAAACCAAAAATAATCTCGATAACGTACCATAATGATGAAGTAGAGGATCTCGAGTCATAACATAAATCTTCAAAAGAACCGGGAATCAAGTGGGAACCGAGCACCAAAGAATAAGCAATCAAACACATGTGCCAAGAGAACGCACGGGCTACCCCGCAATTGGTCAAGCCAAGCCTCCCACAGTGCCTAACATCGCGAGATGTCGGTAGAAAATAATGTGCTTAGGAGGATACACATTACGTCCGGATATCATCGATGGTTATGAGGTAACCGTCTAATCCGTTAAGTCAACCATAAAGATTGAGGTTCATCAGGCTTAAAAGCTGATATCTTACCTTTCCGGAGGTTATCCACTGGGAATCTGATCAATCACTGACATTTTGTGTATCATGGTGCGCTTCCCATTTGGCTAGCCAATCTCCCTCATTGAGATAAGCTTCGACTACCAGTTTCCCTATTTGATGTTGAGGCCTGGTAGATTTCCAGTCGATTTTAGCAATGACTTTTCAAGACTTTTCGTCACCCTACAACTGTTCTGGACTACAACTTCTGAAATGAATCAGCAAGTGTGTCGTTCGGGAGACTTGACTCCCTTTAGGATGGAGTGGATTCATCCTGTATGGTCATAAAAGGTGGTCGAGCGCATACATTGTCCTTGTTAGGAGAAACAATGAAGACCGCCCTATAAAGTTTTCGATCTAGCGTATGGCCCGTATCAAGCGTGCCAAGATACGTATGGGGTGACTTGGGACCCGTCGAGAGATTTTTGGCCGGGAAGTAATTGATATGTTGCACGTATTATTGTTGTTGTATTGTTTTGAGACTTTTTCCATTTCGATTTGGTTGTACTTGACTATTTTTATTTTTCGTATGATGTACTTTGAGACCTATTAGGGGCAAGGCGTTTCGGTACCGGGTGGTACCACCTTGTTCCCAGTTATGTATTTGGTGTGTTTTTCTTTTTGTTAGGTGTATTGGTGAAACGGTTTTTCAAGTCTGGCATTAAGTTCAGCAAAACTACCTGAGTGATGATATTGGTGTGAGGATCGGGAATGGACGATGTTCTTATGCTGGCAGTCAGTTCAGCGCCATCTGTCACTGTCATTCCACGATCTGTGGTTATGCTCGATAAGTTTTTATTTTTCTTAACCTTTTGATTTTAATCCATTTTTGATCTCAAGTAATGGGGACATTACTTGATCTCAAGTGTGGGGTGGGGATGTAAAATCTCTCGGGTTGGTTATTAATAGAATCATCATTATTTTGGTTTTGATATTTAAAGGACTTGACGTTTCACGGGGTTTTGGTCGTACCGACTCAAGTCGAAGCTGAAGGGTAAGATTCATGATCCTGATGCCACTCATGAGAATAAGCAGCTTGCTTTTCAATGATCTCTAACGCCTCTTCTTCAGTCTTATCCATTAACGTACCACCTGCAGCTTGATCAATACTCTGACGCGTAGGAATATCACAACCTTTGTAGAAAATCTGAACCTTCTGTAAATCATTCAACCCGTGTTGCGAGCACGAGCGTAACAAAGTAGCAAAACGGTCCCAAGCATCAAATAATGTCTCACTGCTCTTTTGTCTAAATTGAGAAATATCTGCTTGAAGTCGAGCAGCTCGAGATGCAGGGAAAAACTTCGACAAAAACTTATCTTCCAAAGTCTCCCAAGATGTAATCGTACCTTCTGGTTGCTTATCTAACCATCTCTTAGCTTCTCCCTTAAGAGTCCAAGGGAAAAGTCTTGTCTTAATTGAAGTGTCGGCAACCTCATGTAGCTTAAACAAGTTACAAACATCATTAAAATTACGAAGATGCTCGTTAGCATCCTCGGTATCTTTGCCATAGAATCGGCAATCAGAAGAAATCAAATTCAGGATCGGCCCTGTGATTTGAAAAGGCTGAGTAATATTAGGCTGAGTAATCGAATTGCCTTGGCCTCCTCGGGTGGCCTTCAACTTTTCTGCCATAGTCTGAGGACGAGGTGGTTCTTCGGCCATTTCTTCAGTATCTGAAGTGTCAGACGAAACGTAAGAATCTTCTTCTGAGTTAACTTCTGGTGGTGTCTCGGGCACCACAATATCGTTGTTACTGAACAAATTGACTACAACTTCACTCGAAGACGGTGAAGAATCCACTTTAGACTTTTGCTCTTGACTTAAGGCTTTGAACAACTCTCTTTCAGGCTCGTCAAATGGTGTTAAAATCGGAGAACTTAAAGAACGCGTGTGTGGCATGCACTACCTGTAACTGCAAGGACACAGCTAATAAACCGATTAAACGCACCGACTCAATTAGAATTAAAATAAAATAAACAGTTAAAATTAACTAAAAACAAACTAAATTTTCAAACTTAATTTTCAACACAACTGTCCCCGGCAGCGGCGCCAAAAACTTGATGTGTAAAATCGCGTCTATAAATTTATAATGGGAAATACCGGTTAAAAGGATTACTACACACTTACGGGCAGTGTACCCGATCGTGTAATAGTATAAAAATGGTAATTCCAAGTATCGTTCCAAGGACAGTATTAACGTGAGAATTAAGTTTGAAACTAATAAAAGTAAACTAAGTTAAACTATGAAAATTGAAATTACGAGATAGTTTGTTTTGCGGCTATTTAACGATTAGCCAAATCAAGATAGCTTTAAAAGTAAAAGACAATATTTTTGGATTTTTAAGTTTAGATAAAAGAAATACAGACTCAACGGAAAAATAAAGATATTTGAATTCAATGGATAAAAGAATGTTCGCCTAGATATCCTATTCGCAGTGTTGGATGATTTGTTATTAAGCACTAGTTCTATTAATCAATGCACGCAATTACAGAGTCGGTTTACCCAGAGTTCTCTTTTAGCAAACACGTCAAACTAGGATTAATTGGCTTAGGGTTCCCTTTTACCAAATACCATCTTTCGTTTGTGACTTAGTAACTAGCTAATTATAAGATTAAGATTCAATTGGTTACGCGTTCGCTCCACACAATTCACCCCTATTTTGTTCAATTACGTTACCCGGTTTACCCCCTTGGTCCAGTAAGCACCCAATCGGTTAAGACAAATCAATTGGGAATTAGATCACTAAATTGAAACAGGGTTCCCTTTGTTCAAACAAGATTCACTAATCAACCTAGTAACAATAATCAATACCCACAAGAATGGTTCTTAATCAAAACTCATAATTCTTATGCATCAATTAATAAAACATCAAAGTATCATCCAAACACTTGCAAATATTCAATCTAGACAAACATTAAGAGTTTAGCCTAAAATCATGGCTAAAACCAAAATAACAATCAAAGAAATAGAGAAATTCATTGTTGATAACAAAGAGATAAAACTAATCAATAATTGAATCCTGAAAGATAAACGAATCGAGACTTGTTCCCGGAATGATTGGTACCTTAGAATGACCTTGAAAATCCCCAAAAATCACCTAAGTTCGTCAAAAAGTGGCTGAAATTCGTCTGGATACGATTATTATAATTTAGGGTTAAATTCGGGCTTTTATAAGTGGAGAATTCTGAACCCGGCTGGATGTCGCGTGAAATGTCCCGTTCTTATTGATTAAAAACGTTCCATATTAATTGATTTCGTTGCGAGGTTTTGACCTCTATATGAGACGTTTTTCAAAGACTGCATTCATTTTAAAACAAACCATAACCTTTATTTCATCAATAAAGGTTTAAAAAGCCTTACGTAGATTATCAAATAATGATAATCTAAAATATCATGTCTACACACGACCATTACATAATGGTTTACAATACAAATATGTTACAACAAAATAAGTTTCTTGAATGCAGTTTTTACACAATATCATACAAGCATGGACTCCAAATCTCGTCCTTATTTAAGTATGCGACAGCGGAAGCTCTTAATAATCACCTGAGAATAAACATGCTTAAAACGTCAACAAAAATGTTGGTGAGTTATAGGTTTAGCCTATATATATCAAATCATAATAATAGACCACAAGATTTCATATTTCAATACACATCCCATACATAGAGATAAAAATCATTCATATGGTGAACACCTGGTAACCGACAATAACAAGATGCATATATAAGAATATCCCCATCATTCCGGGACACCCTTCGGATATGATATAAATTTCGAAGTACTAAAGCATCCGGTACTTTGGATGGGGTTTGTTAGGCCCAATAGATCTATCTTTAGGATTCGCGTCAATTAGGGTGTCTGTTCCCTAATTCTTAGATTACCAGACTTAATAAAAAGGGGCATATTCGATTTCGATAATTCAACCATAGAATGTAGTTTCACGTACTTGTGTCTATTTTGTAAATCATTTATAAAACCTGCATGTATTCTCATCCCAAAAATATTAGATTTTAAAAGTGGGACTATAACTCACTTTCACAGATTTTTACTTCGTCGGGAAGTAAGACTTGGCCACTGGTTGATTCACGAACCTATAACAATATATACATATATATCAAAGTATGTTCAAAATATATTTACAACACTTTTAATATATTTTGATGTTTTAAGTTTATTAAGTCAGCTGTCCTCGTTAGTAACCTACAACTAGTTGTCCATAGTTAGATGTACAGAAATAAATCGATAAATATTATCTTGAATCAATCCACGACCCAGTGTATACGTATCTCAGTATTGATCACAACTCAAACTATATACATTTTGGAATCAACCTCAACCCTGTATAGCTAACTCCAACATTCACATATAGAGTGTCTATGGTTGTTCCGAAATATATATAGATGTGTCGACATGATAGGTCGAAACATTGTATACGTGTCTATGGTATCTCAAGATTACATAATATATAATACAAGTTGATTAAGTTATGGTTGGAATAGATTTGTTACCAATTTTCACGTAGCTAAAATGAGAAAAATTATCCAATCTTGTTTTACCCATAACTTCTTCATTTTAAATCCGTTTTGAGTGAATCAAATTGCTATGGTTTCATATTGAACTCTATTTTATGAATCTAAACAAAAAAAGTATAGGTTTCTAGTCGGAAAAATAAGTTACAAGTCGTTTTTGTAAAGGTAGTCATTTCAGTCGAAAGAACGACGTCTAGATGACCATTTTAGAAAACATACTTCCACTTTGAGTTTAACCATAATTTTTGGATATAGTTTCATGTTCATAATAAAAATCATTTTCTCAGAATAACAACTTTTAAATCAAAGTTTATCATAGTTTTTAATTAACTAACCCAAAACAGCCCGCGGTGTTACTACGACGGCGTAAATCCGGTTTTACGGTGTTTTTCGTGTTTCCAGGTTTTAAATCATTAAGTTAGCATATCATATAGATATAGAACATGTGTTTAGTTGATTTTAAAAGTCAAGTTAGAAGGATTAACTTTTGTTTGCGAACAAGTTTAGAATTAACTAAACTATGTTCTAGTGATTACAAGTTTAAACCTTCGAATAAGATAGCTTTATATGTATGAATCGAATGATGTTATGAACATCATTACTACCTTAAGTTCCTTGGATGAACCTACTGGAAAAGAGAAAAATGGATCTAGCTTCAATGGATCCTTGGATGGCTCAAAGTTCTTGAAGCAAAATCATGACACGAAAACAAGTTCAAGTAAGATCATCACTTGAAATAAGATTGTTATAGTTATAGAAATTGAACCAAAGTTTGAATATGATTATTACCTTGTATTAGAATGATAACCTACTGTAAGAAACAAAGATTTCTTGAGGTTGGATGATCACCTTACAAGATTGGAAGTGAGCTAGCAAACTTGAAAGTATTCTTGATTTTATGAAACTAGAACTTTTGGAATTTATGAAGAACACTTAGAACTTGAAGATAGAACTTGAGAGAGTTCAATTAGATGAAGAAAATTGAAGAATGAAAGTGTTTGTAGGTGTTTTTGGTCGTTGGTGTATGGATTAGATATAAAGGATATGTAATTTTGTTTTCATGTAAATAAGTCATGAATGATTACTCATATTTTTGTAATCTTATGAGATATTTCATGCTAGTTGCCAAATGATGGTTCCCACATGTGTTAGGTGACTCACATGGGCTGCTAAGAGCTGATCATTGGAGTGTATATACCAATAGTACATACATCTAAAAGCTGTGTATTGTACGAGTACGAATACGGGTGCATACGAGTAGA
Source organism: Rutidosis leptorrhynchoides (assembly GCF_046630445.1). Taxonomy (NCBI): domain Eukaryota; kingdom Viridiplantae; phylum Streptophyta; class Magnoliopsida; order Asterales; family Asteraceae; genus Rutidosis; species Rutidosis leptorrhynchoides. Next base: position 556,953,670 of record NC_092335.1, read on the forward strand.
ATTGTTGATGAAACTGAACGAGAATGTAATTGTAAGCATTTTTGTTAAGTAGAAGTATTTTGATAAGTGTATTGAAGTCTTTCAAAAGTGTATAAATACATATTAAAACACTACATGTATATACATTTTAACTGAGTCGTTAAGTCATCGTTAGTCGTTACATGTAAGTGTTGTTTTGAAACCTTTAGGTTAACGATCTTGTTAAATGTTGTTAACCCAATGTTTATAATATTAAATGAGATTTTAAATTATTATATTATCATGATATTATCATGTATGAATATCTCTTAATATGATATATATACATTAAATGTCTTTACAACGATAATCGTTACATATATGTCTCGTTTAAAAATCATTAAGTTAGTAGTCTTGTTTTTACATATGTAGTTCATTGTTAATATACTTAATGATATGTTTACTTATCATAGTATCATGTTAACTATATATATATCCATATATATGTCATCATATAGTTTTTACAAGTTTTAACGTTCGTGAATCACCGGTCAACTTGGGTGGTCAATTGTCTATATGAAACATATTTCAATTAATCAAGTCTTAACAAGTTTGATTGCTTAACATGTTGGAAACATTTAATCATGTAAATATCAATCTAAATTAATATATATAAACATGGAAAAGTTCGGGTCACTACAGTACCTACCCGTTAAATAAATTTCGTCCCGAAATTTTAAGCTGTTGAAGGTGTTGACGAATCTTCTGGAAATAGATGCGGGTATTTCTTCTTCATCTGATCTTCACGCTCCCAGGTGAACTCGGGTCCTCTACGAGCATTCCATCGAACCTTAACAATTGGTATCTTGTTTTGCTTAAGTCTTTTAACCTCACGATCCATTATTTCGACGGGTTCTTCGATGAATTGGAGTTTTTCGTTGATTTGGATTTCATCTAACGGAATAGTGAGATCTTCTTTAGCAAAACATTTCTTCAAATTCGAGACGTGGAAAGTGTTATGTACAGCCGCGAGTTGTTGAGGTAACTCAAGTCGGTAAGCTACTGGTCCGACACGATCAATAATCTTGAATGGTCCAATATACCTTGGATTTAATTTCCCTCGTTTACCAAATCGAACAACGCCTTTCCAAGGTGAAACTTTAAGCATGACCATCTCTCCAATTTCAAATTCTATATCTTTTCTTTTAATGTCAGCGTAGCTCTTTTGTCGACTTTGGGCGGTTTTCAACCGTTGTTGAATTTGGATGATCTTCTCGGTAGTTTCTTGTATAATCTCCGGACCCGTAATCTGTCTATCCCCCACCTCACTCCAACAAATCGGAGACCTGCACTTTCTACCATAAAGTGCTTCAAACGGCGCCATCTCAATGCTTGAATGGTAGCTGTTGTTGTAGGAAAATTCTGCTAACGGTAGATGTCGATCCCAACTGTTTCCGAAATCAATAACACATGCTCGTAGCATGTCTTCAAGCGTTTGTATCGTCCTTTCGCTCTGCCCATCAGTTTGTGGATGATAGGCAGTACTCATGTCTAGACGAGTTCCTAATGCTTGCTGTAATGTCTGCCAGAATCTTGAAATAAATCTGCCATCCCTATCAGAGATAATAGAGATTGGTATTCCATGTCTGGAGACGACTTCCTTCAAATACAGTCGTGCTAACTTCTCCATCTTGTCATCTTCTCTTATTGGTAGGAAGTGTGCTGATTTGGTGAGACGATCAACTATTACCCAAATAGTATCAAAACCACTTGCAGTCCTTGGCAATTTAGTGATGAAATCCATGGTAATGTTTTCCCATTTCCATTCCGGGATTTCGGGTTGTTGAAGTAGACCTGATGGTTTCTGATGCTCAGCTTTGACCTTAGAACACGTCAAACATTCTCCTACGTATTTAGCAACATCGGCTTTCATACCCGGCCACCAAAAATGTTTCTTGAGATCCTTGTACATCTTCCCCGTTCCAGGATGTATTGAGTATCTGGTTTTATGAGCTTCTCTAAGTACCATTTCTCTCATATCTCCAAATTTTGGTACCCAAATCCTTTCAGCCCTATACCGGGTTCCGTCTTCCCGAATATTAAGATGCTTCTCCGATCCTTTGGGTATTTCATCCTTTAAATTTCCCTCTTTTAAAACTCCTTGTTGCGCCTCCTTTATTTGAGTAGTAATGTTATTATGAATCATTATATTCATAGATTTTACTCGAATGGGTTCTCTATCCTTCCTGCTCAAGGCATCGGCTACCACATTTGCCTTCCCCGGGTGGTAACGAATCTCAAAATCGTAATCATTCAATAATTCAATCCACCTACGCTGCCTCATATTCAGTTGTTTCTGATTAAATATGTGTTGAAGACTTTTGTGGTCGGTATATATAATACTTTTGACCCCATATAAGTAGTGCCTCCAAGTCTTTAATGCAAAAACAACCGCGCCTAATTCCAAATCATGCGTCGTATAATTTTGTTCGTGAATCTTCAATTGTCTAGACGCATAAGCAATCACCTTCGTTCGTTGCATTAATACACAACCGAGACCTTGCTTTGATGCGTCACAATAAATCACAAAATCATCATTCCCTTCAGGCAATGACAATATAGGTGCCGTAGTTAGCTTTTTCTTCAATAACTGAAACGCTTTCTCTTGTTCATCATTCCATTCAAATTTCTTCCCTTTATGCGTTAATGCAGTCAAGGGTTTTGCTATTCTGGAAAAGTCTTGGATGAACCTTCTGTAGTAACCAGCTAGTCCTAAAAACTGGCGTATGTGTTTCGGAGTTTTCGGGGTTTCCCACTTTTCAACAGTTTCTATCTTTGCCGGATCCACCTTAATACCTTCTTTGTTCACTATGTGACCGAGGAATTGAACTTCTTCCAACCAAAATGCACACTTTGAAAACTTAGCGTACAATTCTTCCTTCCTCAATACTTCTAACACCTTTCTCAAATGTTCACCGTGTTCTTGGTCATTCTTTGAGTAAATAAGTATGTCATCAATGAAAACAATGACAAACTTGTCAAGGTATGGTCCACACACTCGGTTCATAAGGTCCATGAACACAGCTGGTGCATTAGTTAAACCAAACGGCATGACCATAAACTCGTAATGACCGTAACGTGTTCTGAAAGCAGTCTTTGGAATATCATCTTCTTTCACCCGCATTTGATGATACCCGGAACGTAAGTCAATCTTTGAATAAACAGACGAGCCTTGTAGTTGATCAAATAAGTCGTCGATTCTCGGTAGTGGGTAGCGGTTCTTGATGGTAAGTTTGTTCAACTCTCGGTAGTCGATACACAACCTGAATGTACCATCTTTCTTCTTGACAAACAAAACAGGAGCTCCCCACGGTGATGTGCTTGGTCGAATGAAACCACGCTCTAAAAGTTCTTGTAATTGGCTTTGCAGTTCTTTCATCTCGCTGGGTGCGAGTCTGTAAGGAGCACGAGCTATTGGTGCAGCTCCTGGTACAAGATCTATTTGAAATTCAACGGATCGATGTGGGGGTAATCCCGGTAATTCTTTCGGAAATACATCGGGAAATTCTTTTGCAATGGGAACATCATTGATGCTCTTTTCTTCAGTTTGTACTTTCTCGACGTGTGCTAGAACAGCATAGCAACCTTTTCTTATTAGTTTTTGTGCCTTCAAATTACTAATAAGATGTAGCTTCGTGTTGCCCTTTTCTCCGTACACCATTAAGGGTTTTCCTTTTTCTCGTATAATGCGAATTGCATTTTTGTAACAAACGATCTCCGCTTTCACTTCTTTCAACCAGTCCATACCGATTATCACATCAAAACTCCCTAACTCTACTGGTATCAAATCAATCTTAAATGTTTCGCTAACCAGTTTAATTTCTCGATTCCGACATATATTATCTGCTGAAATTAAGTTACCATTTGCTAATTCGAGTAAAAATTTACTATCCAAAGGCGTCAATGGACAACTTAATTTAGCACAAAAATCTCTACTCATATAGCTTCTATCCGCACCCGAATCAAATAAAACATAAGCAGATTTATTGTCAATAAGAAACGTACCCGTAACAAGCTCCGGGTCTTCCTGTGCCTCTACCGCATTAATATTGAAAACTCTTCCACGGCCTTGTCCATTCGTGTTCTCCTGGTTCGGGCAATTTCTAATAATGTGGCCAGGTTTTCCACATTTATAACAAACTACATTGGCATAACTTGCTCCGACACTACTTGCTCCGCCATTACTCGTTCCGACACCATTTGTTCCTTTCGTTCTATTAACCCCTGGTCCGTAGACCTCACACTTCGCCGCGCTATGACCATTTCTTTTACACTTGTTGCAAAATTTGGTGCAGAACCCCGAGTGATTCTTTTCACACCTTTGGCATAGTTGCTTCTGATTGTTGTTGTTGTTGCGGTTATTATTGTTGTTGGGATGATTGTTGTAGTTGCTGTTGTTGTTGTTGTTGTTGTTGTTGTTGGGCCGTTTGTTGTAGTTGCGATTGATGTTGCGATTGTTGGGATAATTGTTGCGATTATTGTTGTAATTGCTGTTGTTGTTGTATTGGTGATTCTTATCACCGTTTTCCTCCCACTTTCTTTTGACTTGCTTCACATTGGCCTCTTCAGCAGTCTGTTCTTTAATTCTTTCTTCAATCTGGTTCACTAGTTTGTGAGCCATTCTACATGCCTGTTGTATGGAGGCTGGCTCGTGTGAACTTATATCTTCTTGGATTCTTTCCGGTAATCCTTTCACAAACGCGTCGATCTTCTCTTCCTCATCTTCGAATGCTCCCGGACACAATAGGCACAATTCTGTGAATCGTCTTTCGTACGTGGTAATATCAAATCCTTGGGTTCGTAACCCTCTAAGTTCTGTCTTGAGCTTATTGACCTCGGTTCTGGGACGGTACTTCTCGTTCATCAAGTGCTTGAATGCTGACCACGGTAGTGCGTACGCATCATCTTGTCCCACTTGCTCTAGATAGGTATTCCACCATGTTAACGCAGAACCTGTGAAGGTATGCGTAGCGTACTTCACTTTGTCCTCTTCAGTACACTTACTTATGGCAAACACCGATTCAACCTTCTCGGTCCACCGTTTCAATCCGATCGGTCCTTCGGTTCCATCAAATTCCAAAGGTTTGCAGGTAGTGAATTCTTTGTAGGTGCATCCTACACGATTTCCTGTACTGCTAGATCCAAGGTTATTATTGGTATGTAGCGCAGCCTGTACTGCGACTATGTTTGAAGCTAGAAAAGTACGGAATTCCTCTTCATTCATATTCACGGTGTGTCGAGTAGTCGGTGCCATTTCCTTCAAAATAGTTAAATGGAACAAGTTAATCATACAGAATATTAAGAGTAGTTAATAGTATTTCGTAGCATAATATGAACTCATTTATAAAAGCTTTTTCTTCATATTAGCGTTTTATAAGTTTAAATTCGGGTAGTACCTACCCGTTAAGTTCATACTTAGTAGCTAATATACAATTCAACTACTACAATTCTATATGAAAAACTGATTATAATAATATTTCGCGTTCAAACTTTTATACAATATTTTACAAACTTACAATACCGCTTATTTTACATAAAGCATGAAATATAGCACACAATAACTTTGATACAAGATAGTTGTGAAAACAATTCTAGCTAGTACACAAGTCGTTCAGCAAAGGCAATAAAGACACGTAATTCATACGTCCAGAAACAAGTCATGCATTCTGGTTTTACTAGGACTACTTCCCATCCTTGGTCTTGTGCAACATAACCGTTATGGCCGTTGATAAGACAGCGTGTTGTAACGTCATCAAAGGGACGGGGGTTACGTAATGTCCAACAGTCCCGTAATAATCTAAAAACCTCATTTCTTACCCCAATTACCGACTCCGTCACTTGTGGAAACGTTTTGTTTAATAGTTGTAGCCCGATGTTCTTGTTCTCACTTTGGTGAGAAGCGAACATTACTAATCCGTAAGCATAACATGCTTCTTTATGTTGCATGTTAGCCGCTTTTTCTAAATCACGAAGTCCAATATTCGGATATATTGAGTCAAAATAATTTCTTAACCCGTTGCGTAAAATAGCATTTGGGTTCCCCGCAATATATGCGTCAAAGTAAACACATCGTAACTTATGGGTTTCCCAATGTGATATCCCCCATCTTTCAAACGAAAGTCTCTTATAAACCAAGACATTCTTGGAACGTTCTTCGAATGTCTTACAAACTGATCTCGCCTTAAATAGTTGTGCCGAAGAATTCTGGCCGACTCTAGACAAGATTTCATCAATCATGTCTCCGGGTAGGTCTCTTAAAATATTGGGTTGTCTATCCATTTTGTGTTTTTAAACTGTAAAATAGACAAGAGTTAGATTCATAAAAAAAAATACTTATTAATACAAGCAATTTTTAAATATATCATAAAGCATAAGAACACTATATTCCATATATTACACCACACGAATACAACTATCTTATTCCGACTCGCTCGTTTCTTCTTCTTCGGTTTTGGTTCGTTTTGCCAAGTTTCTAGGGATATATGATGTTCCCCTAATACGAGCCGTCGTTGTCCACATTGGTTTAGAAAAACCTGGTGGTTTAGAGGTTCCCGGGTCATTGTTACAACTTAAGGACTTCGGGGGTTGACGATACATATAAAGTTCATCGGGGTTGGAATTAGATTTCTCTATTTTTATGCCCTTTCCCTTATTATTTTCTTTTGCCTTTTTAAATTCAGTTGGGGTAATTTCTATAACATCATCGGAATTCTCGTCGGAATCCGATTCATCGGAGAATTGGTAATCCTCCCAATATTTTGCTTCTTTGGCGGAAACACCATTGACCATAATTAACTTTGGTCGGTTGGTTGAGGATTTTCTTTTACTTAACCGTTTTATTATTTCCCCCACCGGTTCTATTTCTTCATCCGGTTCCGATTCTTCTTCCGGTTCCGATTCTTCTTCCGGTTCCGACTCTTCTTCCGGTTCCTCTTCGGGAACTTGTGAATCAGTCCACAAATCATTCCAATTTACATTTGACTCTTCATTATTATTAGGTGAGTCAATGGGACTTGTTCTAGAGGTAGACATCTATCACATAATATCAAACACGTTAAGAGATTAATATATCACATAATATTCATATGTTAAAAATATATAGTTTCCAACAAAAATGTTAAGCAATCATTTTTAAAGAAAACACGGTCGAAGTCCAGACTCACTAATGCATCCTAACAAACTCGATAAGACACACTAATGCAAATTTTCTGGTTCTCTAAGACCAACGCTCGGATACCAACTGAAATGTCCCGTTCTTATTGATTAAAAACGTTCCATATTAATTGATTTCGTTGCGAGGTTTTGACCTCTATATGAGACGTTTTTCAAAGACTGCATTCATTTTAAAACAAACCATAACCTTTATTTCATCAATAAAGGTTTAAAAAGCCTTACGTAGATTATCAAATAATGATAATCTAAAATATCATGTCTACACACGACCATTACATAATGGTTTACAATACAAATATGTTACAACAAAATAAGTTTCTTGAATGCAGTTTTTACACAATATCATACAAGCATGGACTCCAAATCTCGTCCTTATTTAAGTATGCGACAGCGGAAGCTCTTAATAATCACCTGAGAATAAACATGCTTAAAACGTCAACAAAAATGTTGGTGAGTTATAGGTTTAGCCTATATATATCAAATCATAATAATAGACCACAAGATTTCATATTTCAATACACATCCCATACATAGAGATAAAAATCATTCATATGGTGAACACCTGGTAACCGACAATAACAAGATGCATATATAAGAATATCCCCATCATTCCGGGACACCCTTCGGATATGATATAAATTTCGAAGTACTAAAGCATCCGGTACTTTGGATGGGGTTTGTTAGGCCCAATAGATCTATCTTTAGGATTCGCGTCAATTAGGGTGTCTGTTCCCTAATTCTTAGATTACCAGACTTAATAAAAAGGGGCATATTCGATTTCGATAATTCAACCATAGAATGTAGTTTCACGTACTTGTGTCTATTTTGTAAATCATTTATAAAACCTGCATGTATTCTCATCCCAAAAATATTAGATTTTAAAAGTGGGACTATAACTCACTTTCACAGATTTTTACTTCGTCGGGAAGTAAGACTTGGCCACTGGTTGATTCACGAACCTATAACAATATATACATATATATCAAAGTATGTTCAAAATATATTTACAACACTTTTAATATATTTTGATGTTTTAAGTTTATTAAGTCAGCTGTCCTCGTTAGTAACCTACAACTAGTTGTCCACAGTTAGATGTACAGAAATAAATCGATAAATATTATCTTGAATCAATCCACGACCCAGTGTATACGTATCTCAGTATTGATCACAACTCAAACTATATATATTTTGGAATCAACCTCAACCCTGTATAGCTAACTCCAACATTCACATATAGAGTGTCTATGGTTGTTCCGAAATATATATAGATGTGTCGACATGATAGGTCGAAACATTGTATACGTGTCTATGGTATCTCAAGATTACATAATATATAATACAAGTTGATTAAGTTATGGTTGGAATAGATTTGTTACCAATTTTCACGTAGCTAAAATGAGAAAAATTATCCAATCTTGTTTTACCCATAACTTCTTCATTTTAAATCCGTTTTGAGTGAATCAAATTGCTATGGTTTCATATTGAACTCTATTTTATGAATCTAAACAAAAAAAGTATAGGTTTCTAGTCGGAAAAATAAGTTACAAGTCGTTTTTGTAAAGGTAGTCATTTCAGTCGAAAGAACGACGTCTAGATGACCATTTTAGAAAACATACTTCCACTTTGAGTTTAACCATAAT